>NW_010237900.1:20411-99167 GCF_000690775.1 Eurypyga helias
CTAGTCTATTTTGCAAACAAGATAAAACAAAAGACTCGATGATATTAGCAATAAAAAAAATGGACAATACCCCACCTGCACTTATATTCTCCTGATTGAACTTGCTGAGAACAGACATAACCAACGGACAGTGTCAACAGCATTTGCTCTGCTGCTTCTGCAAAAAGCCATCTGACATATCTGAATACATACAAAGGTGTCAGTTTAATGGCGATGCAAAAAAATAGCAACGTGTGACATTATAAAACAATGACTACTTTCCAGAGAAGGGCTATCCCTGTGTTCCAGAAATAAATCTGTAATATCTGCCAAAGCATTGCAATGACTTTTCTGTGCAATGCAGTAGGTAAGATGGTTCCAGTTGCCTGCTTAAAGCGCAAACAGCTCAGGAGGCAGCCATTTACAAGGCAGGACCGCAGCGCACTAAGTGAGCACAGGACAGTTAATGTCACCCCCTACTGCTTTTTTTAATACTTCTGTCAGCTCTGCAACACAGCGACTGCGTCTGGAAAAAACCATGCCTGGCATTTCTGATGGCTTCCTACAGAGTTACATGGAGAAGAGACAGACAGCCTGAAGGCTCAAAATGAGATCAGCACATGGAAAACATGCCTCACATTTTCATGCTTGTGCCCTTCTGCTGGGGAGAGGTATGGGTGGGAGGGGGGGCAGGAGGAGGAGGGGCAAGGAAATGAATTATGTTGTACAGACATACAATGTACCAACAACTCTAATAGCATAAGGAAGCTATCATATTAGAGAGCACAAATGTGACCCTTGGCCACTTGCAAAGCCTCAAGAAAATTTGGCAATGGTATTGAGACATGAAAATAAAATAGTTATTTCTGTATCTATGTACAACTATCACAGCACTATGATGGCTGCATTGAAATACTCCAAGTCTGACACTTGGCTTCCACTATGGGATGATAACCCTTGGGCCAACAGCGGGAATGATGCCACTGGAAGAAACAGGTACACTGCAAAATATCAGAGAATGAGACCAGATCTATTCCTCACGACAAAACCTCTTCCAGTCCTGCAGAAAATGGCTATGTACACTGCTTATCCAACACCAAGGATTTGATTTGGAGTCACAGTTGTGGGGACTATGCTGAAAGCAAAGGGCAGGTTGTTGGCTTTTGAGCAAAGGGATGGAATTGAGAACACCAGACCAAAGTTACTGCCCCCCTTACAGAGTCACCCCTATTTACTCCACAGCTCAGTGTTCCTGAACCTGCCTCTTTCTTATGCTAGGAAGAAACTGGCAAAAGGGCATCCAGTCCAGTGCAAGAACAAAGAAGGAAGACCACTGTTTTGACTAGATAACACATGATGGAAGCATCAAACAGGAAGCAGGGAAAGTCTTTATGCCTTTAGAGGGAAGAATGTTTCCAGTACTCATGGGGAGGCAGAGAAGAGAAAAAAAAAAAGGCATGTGAAAGGATGAAGAAAACGTTTTCTGGTGTCCAGCAGGAAGAGATTTAAACATCACTGAACTAGCAACCTATATGAAATTGGCACACTGTTCCAGAGGTAACTTCAATCCAGACACTGCAGAAAGTGTCAGAGCCTCTGTCCTTATACAGAGGCTGGAAAACTGTAATTGCTCTAAGGAACAGATAATGGTGATGTTTACTGTAGCCTGAATCCACCTGAACCCCAAACTGAAAGGAACAGATAGGCCTCCACGTCCAATTCACCCTCTAAAATGCCATCTCTGCAGAGAAAATTTTCTGGTTCACCTTTCCTACCTTTTCACCTTCTGCAAACTCCTGCAGTATAATTTGTCTCTCCACACACAGTTCCAAGAAGTCTTCTGAGTGGAAACTTTCATGAAGAGCAGGGAAGAATGTTAGCTGGTTACAATCCGATTCCTTCTTATCCATCTCCCTTTCTGCTCCATTTAACGTCAGTTCTCCTGTATCAGTATAAAAGATTGCAGTTTTAGTGGCAGATGGATGACACCAAAAGCATTTTCAATTTAGGCTTTTACCCAATCTGTTCTACCTTGGGAAGCAGCATTATTTATCTGCAAAAAACAGGCAAGAGATAAGTAAAATCTGTGACTGATAAAGAAGGATGCTTAGTTCAGGGAACTAAAACCAGGTGGCTGCACCAGTCACAATTTACACTAAATTCCTATAAACACTGAAGATTTAAACATATTGAACATATGTATTTATTCTAATTTCTGCACTGAGTTGGGCTAGTCATCTGATAATCAAACAATATAAAAAAATGAAATCTCTTCACCTACTCAGATTAAATTAGGAAAAACTGAAAATGGTAGTCTTTTGGGGACTGAGCAGGGTCTTAAGAGCACCCACAGAAAGACAATCCACTCTCATCTTGCTCAAGCTGTGTCCCAGGTTTTTAAAATTCACACAGTGCATGCAATTAGGGAAAGCGTGGTCAGCCTTCTTATTGAGGTAGACTGTAACCAGTTTCATTCCGAAACCAAGTAGTACTTTAATCTTCTTTGGAGTCTAGAACAATGAGCTCCACTGTCACTTGATTTCTAGGCCCTAGAACAACACCACTGCCTGCTTCCAACAGTGTACACTAGAAGCTTGACTTGGAGCAGCCATACAGGGGGCTGAAATCCACAGCCTTAGATTTGGCTGACATTTCCAATTCCATAGTTCCTTCTCAGTGGGAGGTTTTCCCCTCTCTCTGAAAAGCTATTGACTTCTGTACCATATTTCTCCACTCCCCACCCCATTCCCTATTCTTCTAATGTCTCACATAACAGAAAATCTGGCCTTGGAAATTGAAAAATGGTGATGTAACAATATTATTTTGAAAAATCTGGTTCTATTTTTAACACTCAAAACCAACTGGACAGGTTATTTTTTTTATTATTTCCTTCCACTCTATTATTTTGTCCACATTCTTGGAAAGTTACAATTCCTATTACCACTTCTCTGAGCCATCTATCACCTGACTTTAAACATTATTTCAGAGGTAGAATTGGAATGTCTACTACAAGCAGGAGGAAAGTCTGCACTTCTCCTTCTGAGTTTAAGCAGTTGGGAGCTTTCCAGGAGTCCAAGAATGCCCAAAGCTTTCATTTCAAGATAGCTTTTTTGCTTTCAGACCTTTCTGGCAGCAACAAGATAATAATAAATTCCGAAGACAGCTTACATACCACCTACAGCAGTTGCATCAGTCTTCCCAGATATTCAAGTGACTTTTTAGCCCAGACTGCCAACAGTAACTTTTTTTTCACTAGATGAAATTCTGACCTGGAACTCTATACACTGACTCAAATTATCTTTGGCTGATTGTGTCGACCCTCTTGATTTAATTTAGCCCGCAAACGTTACCTGGATTCACTTCAGCAGTAGAGGTTGTTTCATTTCTGTTTGCTAGGAGAACCTGAAAAGAGACTAAGTATGAATGGAGTGGAACATGCAGACAGGTAAACATAACCCAGAATCTTTTTGCAGAGAATAAACACAGATTTAGAACTACAATGCAAATGAATGCCTTAGACATTCAAATGCACTCATTTGAAAGAACCCAAAGGAACAATTAAATGTAGGAACAAATGTCAATAATTAAGCAAAAGGACTATTGTCTTTTCAAAGAAGACCCTCTATGAGACCAGTTATAGGAAATATCATACCACCCAGCCTACAGAAAACTGTCAGAATCCAAGCTTCACATAAAAGCTGGAAATGGCCTAGTGATGGGAACCTCCTGACTTACTAAAATGCTTCTGGTTTATAGGATTTGGCACTTAGACACTATAGAGACAGACAGTAGTAAATACTCCACATACACAGTTCAATGCTTCGTTCAAACCACTCTAATTTCTCTTTTGATCATCCACCAGTTCTAGGAACCCTAATAAGTGTAAGAATAACAGGACAGTGCAGCCTTCTAACTGGACTCAGTTGCATACACTGGGAAATACTATATCCATGAGATATCACAAGCAGAAAAGTATGGTCAGGTTATGCTCTCATATGTCTGGTGAGATCTTAGCTCAGAAATGAGGAAAAATCATTCTGTTGTTACCAAAAACATTGCAGCCCCTCTTACCCTCTCAAAACCATACCCATTCAGTGGGTTGTCTCTGCATGGCACAGCATACTGGTGAGTCAGGTAACAATAACCAGATGAAAGAGGTGAGTATGAAGTCACCAGCAACAGTTACACAAATTATGCAATTCCTACAAAAGCTTTCTACCTCACTCTTCATTTGCATCATTGGTGCTTGGGTGTTCACATGCCGAATCCTCCTCCTCATTCGTGAAGGCCCTTCATAACAATCAAGAATCCATCGTGGCTCTAAGGATCGTGATGCACCTCCCCACGGGCCCCTTGTGTAGAAAAGTTGCTCCTCAAGTACCATCCAGTCCTTGGCTGCTTTGCTGTAACCACACTGCAGCATCTGTGTGACAGAACCACTTTGTGTCACCTTTTGCACACCTCTCCCATCCAGCAGTTGCACCACGCCAGTGATTCTGAGGGATCTACCCAACCTACAAGATGGGACCGCTGCAGAAGGAGCACTGCAGTCCCAGCAAACACAGGTCAGCCTACTGAAAGTGTGCTGTGGGAGATGCTACTAGCCATACAATAACAAGTATAAGCATGACACAAATTTCAGCCTCCTTGAAAATGGCTACTTTCACTAGATTTCTAACTCAAAAGCAGGGATCCAGGAGAACAACATCACAGAGGTTCTACTCACTTCAGGTTTTCCTGGCAAATATTTGTGTTAAATGGAAACAACCATGCCCACTGAAAACAGTCTCAAAGTCTCAGTCAGAAGTGTACTGTGCTCCCTCCGAGTGGCATAAATTCAATTATTTCTATTTAGGAGGTGTGTGCAGGGGGTTGGGAGTACTAAAATATCAATTTAGAGGAGAGAGGAAGTTGGAATTCCAAAGAATGAAAAGTTTGTTGGTCTCTGATGGCCAATCCTGAAACAGAACCATATCTGTGAGATTTTACTGGCTATGAGCTTGAGAACTCTTTAAAAGTTTTACTGGCTGCTAAGAAAAAAGTTCTCACTTTCATTTCTGCCACTATGAGAGCAGAACAATTCATTTAAACAAAAGAAAAAAATATTAGTGAAGATAAAGTGAGGATCTGCAATGTGATTTGTGACGGACGCTATATCACACTTCAGTGGTGATGTCAGGAACTCATCAACCCTCAGCATTTCTTTGGGCATACTACTCATCTCACCAATGAAATACCTGATTTCTCAGAGCAGAAGATCATCTTTTCAACAACTGAAAGCTGTTGCACAATATTCCTGTTCCTTACCTGTATGTGGTTCTTGTACAAAGAGGCATACAGCTCCTGCCCAATTCTTCTGTAACGTTCCATACATGACACAAATCCCTAGAAGAAACATCAGAACACATTACAACAAGGTTCTGCAGGTGCAATTTCTGTGACAGTCATAAATAGGAATTGGTTGCTCTGTGTTTTACAAGAATGATTAGGGAATATGGCCTGTATCTGCGAGTTTGATGCCTCTCCAGAGACTACAGTGATGAGCCAATCATCTGAGAGCACGTTGCACACTTACACCATGAAGATAAACATATTCATGATCTTAGCAAGGGTCATTACTGTAACTACTCAGAGGAAGAAAGAAAACAGCAAATAAAATTTAAGGCTCCACCTTTTGGAGCTACATTAGTTAGCACTGCAAGTAGCATGAAAAGGCAATTGTCTGTTGTAGAGAACCTGACTGAGGTAAAGATCTGTAACGACACACCTGCTCCTTGCTGCATAAAACAGAAAGTGCAAAGAAAGGAATGGTCCATGTCCCCTTTCTGCAGACAGGAAACCAACTGTTCTTTCCCTGAAGTCAATGGTACAGTACACTGGGACCTGACTCAGGATGATGCTCCTAATCACTACTGAAAGAAACAGAATCCCAAAAATCACTGTATCCGAATAAACCATAAATATCTATTCCATGTGCCAGCCAAATGTGTAGGAAGGATACAGGATTACTTGACCATGATTCTGAAGTCAAAATAAGACTTCTTACCCTTCCCAGGAACTTACAAAAGTTACATCACAGCCATGAAGGAAAAAAAAAAAAAAAATCAGAGTGGCTAACCACTAACTTCATTGTAGAGAGTAGCAGAAGTACCTGTTCTTTTGATAAATTCTTGAGGATCAGAGGTGTCAGAGAAGCCAGAAGCTGTTTGCTAATTATACAGGAGAGGTTAGAGTGCCCCCAGTGCCATTCAAAGACTGTCATGCCCACCCAAGCTTCCCTGACAAAGGTGAGATAGCTGTGTGTCACAGCACAAGGCTAAACTGGCTGTGAAGGTTCCAACCTCTCACTACCTAAAGCCATGGATCAGATGGGTAACTTTTAAATGCATGGACTCTGTGCCACGCTGGCAGTGATTCCTCACAGCAAACTGTCTAGCTGCTGCTTGCACTGTGCTATAATTAAGTTAACACACAAGGTCTATGTGGTGTGCCGATTACTGCTGGCTGCCAGCCAGGTCTGTACCCCTGCTGCGAAGTCACATTTATTGGTGTTTCCCTGCAGGAAGCTCCTGTTTTACACTGATGAAAGTCATTACATTTTTGTTTGTTTAAAGCATCATTAAACCTGTAATCACAGTTGCGGCCTCACAAAACTATTCCATAATTCATATAAAACTCCCATAAAAGCTGACCTAGAAAGCAACAGCATCTCTGTGCTGTTGAGCCAGGCTCAGTACAGAAGAGCTGAGATACCAGCCCTATGTGGACATAGGGTAAAAGCCATTCGGAATAGACAAGCAATTCCTCCAAGTATTAAGAACCATTCCAGATACCCACAGGCTATTCAAGCTGAGTCAGTACTCAACGGGCAGATGTTTCAGAGATGGTCATAGTCTGTATTTCACTCATGACCACTGTATCAGACCCTTAAGGTCAAAGCCCACATTGCAAAGATTCTCACTGACTTTACTGACCCAGCTCCTAGTCTTTGAAACATATGAAAGATCCTAAGAAGGAAAAGTTCTGCTAGCCTTGTCTGGTGTACTGAAGAGTAACCACTTTGGCTTGCAAATGAGGTATAGCTAGCCATGTTCAACCAGATGAACATGTCCCTGATGATCATTCCCGTAAGAAAACCATCTGGTGGTAAAATGAAATGAACAGTTAACAAAACTGGAGATCACTGATTGGGGGGGAAGGGGTTGGGGAGGGGGTGGAGAGGGTGCGGGGGGTGTGTGTGTGTGTGTGTGGGTGGAACCAGACCCCAAAAATCCCACAATGAACAAAACCAAAAAGATATCCAATAAAAATGGTGAATATGGACTGGGCTATTATTTATTAAGTGTTCAGTCAGAAAATTTCAGTCAGTCATTACGTTACACTGTAATGCTTAATGTAATGCAACTAGTGCAAACAAGCTTCTGACAAAGAAACACTTTCCACTAAAAATCATAGGTAGTTATCCTTTAAAATTGCAACTCTTTGTGCAGTAGATTACATACAACAGTACCACAGTTGAACAAAAAGCAATATGCCAGCTTTGATAACTGTTATATTGTATAACATAAGGTTTGAGTTTCATATGCAGAAAAGCAAGTGTAAATGCAAGAAACTACCTGCATTCCAGGGAAGAGCAGACTAAAAGTCTATATCAATCCATTGCGGTCTAAAAATCTGAGTATGATACTATGCTTTAATACTTTTTTTTTTTCCCCCCACACACTTCCCTACTTTGCAACCTTAGACAATCACATTCTAAGTGGAATCAGGACATTTTGCTGCCTCAGATTCCCCAGCCAATATTTAGAGCTTGTAAAGGTGATGAAATTTACAAGATATTTCCCCATTAAAAAAGACAAACCACAGAATCAAACCCCATTTCTCCTCTTGCTGCATGGAGTGCTCATGCAAATAGGAGAGAAAATGATTAGCACTGGGGAAAGGTAAAACCAGCAAGGAGAAAAATCCTGGCAAAAAGAGAAACTAACATGCCGAAAAAATCCTGAGAGTGGATTTTTTTATTATTTCTTTCAACTAAAGCAATTGAAAGGCTGCTTGTAATAAGAAACGGTTAAAAAGAAAAAGAAAAGAAAAAAAAAAAAGAGAGAAAGGTTGAGGTGTGATTTCTAACTTAACAATTCTCTTCTGAGCTCTGGAATGTTTTAAGTCTGATTTTTTAATTATTTATATATGTAGCTCACTTAACACTCCTGCACCCCATAAATATTCAGGCTTTCCATAATAAACTCATATTGCATGATACAGACGCCACATATGCCATAGCTCTTTCCTAAAGAAACATTATGTCATTGGAGCTCTGCACTTTGAGACTTCTATAGGGAATTAGAGGCTACATGTTGTATTATAGAACACGTGCACAAAAAAGTATGTGCCAAAACTCTTGATAAATAAAAATAAACTTCAAGACAAAATAATGTTGGACTTGGAAGAGCTAAAAGGAAAGCTCAAATAGCCAGATCCCTTACTGTGCTGAGTGAATAGCCCCATGGATGATAGTAAGAAGACCTACATACTTGTTTTGAAGCATGTGTTTTAGTTGTCTCTTGTTTGAGGATTAGACCTAGTGATATTAGCCTACTACTTTAGCTCTTCTGAGCAAAAAAAAAAAAAAAAACCCTGTAAATATATAAGCACATATAATAAAAACATTCATATAGCATTGCAGCTATAACAAAAATATCTACTCTTGTACAATACTTTCACCAGTACATCTCAGGTGTTTATGAAAGACGTCAGTCTTTAGTTTACAGATGGGGAAACTCAGACAAGTGAGTTTCTGGAACATTCTGCCACTATGACTTACCTGCCGGACAAGGAGGGTTAGTGATGGAGCACACCCAACCGGAATTAATTTCAAACAGCCTGCTAAGTCCACAAAGAGGATGTGTATGGTGACAGCAGGCAGTAGTGGGAAGGAGAAACAATTTGACAAACCAATTTGGAAATCCCTTCTACTCTTATGTTCCCCGTGCCAGATCCTATTCTAATGTAGCTAGTTTACTAGATGTTAGATTTCATATCACAGTAAGAGCCCACATACCTTATTCGCCTAACCTGGGCTTTCACAATTCTACATAGAAGGTTTTTTGATTTAATTACAGCTCTTCAAGCAATCACTAGATTTTTAGAAAGTATTCCATGGTCACAGAAAAACAGAACAGCAGGTAAGGAGCAACAAACTGCATGTAAATAACATATGTGACAGTTACAGAGAGTTTGTGCATGGCAGGAACAGATTTGATGACCCTGATTCAAGAATTCACTGTGTTTCAGGATGTGAAATACATCACAACTTTCATATACAGGTTGTCTGCTACTGAGGGTGGGCAGATTTGCCCTTAAGGAAATCATTTAAAATCCAAACATACAGATAATATACACATAGCACCTGGACCTTGGAAGTGCCAATTAAACATGGTTTAAACCTCTATGAGCAATGTCTGCAAAAGAGGGAAACAGGAAATCAGCATTATTAGAATGAGGAAAATTCCTGAACCACTATTACTTACATAGCTGCAGACCCAGGTTGTCAGCAATTAAGTTCTGAGCCTAAACTCTTTTGAGGTGTGAAAACTATCTTCACTTCTGTTCTCATGCTCTTCCCTCTTCTACAGATCTAACCAGAATTTCCCCTCCTGACACGCACAATTAAAGCCCAGTACTTCTGGTCCTTTCATTTAAATCACAGAGAATAAATCAACCTACTATTCATCAGCCTCACCAGCAGAGGATAGGATTACAGCTAGCATGCCAGTTTTATAGAGAAAAACCCAAGAGTTATAGTAAGACGAAGATTTGAAGTCTCAAATACAACTGGGCGAAGTCTCAAATACAACTCCTGTTGTATTCAGATACAGGGACAAAGGGCATAACATCTCCAAGCCTACTACTGCTACTAAATCTAGCACGGTGAATCAGAGACCAGGCACACTGCTACACTGTGCAAACAGTAAGCCACCCAACTTACGACCAGACTACTTTTCAAGTAATTTGACTGTGCACTAGGAAGCGAGTAGCTGCATTTCATCAGAGGGAAAAGTGTTTCATTAGTCACCTGGTAACAAGCTAAGGCAGATAACGTTTTCCTTAGCAGATTAAAGTGCAGTTTGTCCTAGTCCTTCGCATACACTCTCCACACTGAGGGTTGTTTGCAGGCTCTTTTGAATCACAAAATTGTTATTGCCATGTGGATTTTATTGTTGCTTTGCCAAAATTCATTTAGCTTTTCAACAGACTGTAGTTCCAGCAGTTAAGTGTTGCATGGAAGCTTCGTGCCTCAACCCGCTAGGAGGCTAATGCGCAGTGCCAACTGCTCCTAAGGATCATGGATGGATTCCTGGCATCACCAGTTGGTTGGGGAATAGCAAACTTAATGAGAAAAACCTCCATATTTCAATGTATCATAAATGTACCCACACAGAGGGGTGGGTTTCAAGAGAATATGGTGTATGTGATGAGACTTCCACACTGTATTTATCAGCTAAACTTATGCAACACAGAAGCAGCTCTACTTCTATAGCAATTATATACGTGTAGGTATGCATACATACACACTCCTTCAACAGATGATACTATTGAAGAGAGGAATCCCTGGGAGAACAGATAACTTGACTGCAATCAGCAAAAAAGCACAATGGGAGGTGAGACATGTTTGTTCCTTAATCCTCTCTGAGAATTACTTCTGTGAATTTGGGATAATTCTCCCAACCTCCTGAAGGGCTCAGTTTCCATGCTGTTACAGCAGAGGTACTAGCTTTTACCTCCAGCGAAAGGTGAAAGTCAGACTTTGGCATTATGGTTAATAGAAACGGGACTCATCTTGCCTTCACATGTTCTAACTCACCACTTACCCATTTCTATTTATAATGGGCAGTTTCTATGAAGTCCTACAGATGTGTGTAACTTAGAGCTTTACTGCATAACATGTCAATGAATTTATCTGAAAGCCTCATGCACTAGCATTTCCTGATTACATTTGAATCATGGCTTTTATTTAAGAAAATTGTGCACTTTTAATCCTTTAACTGACAAAATGTTTCTGTAAACATTAGTGTATGCTTAGAGCTCAGAGTAGAGAATACAAAGAAATGCCTAAAATGATCAGTTTTCTTAAAATGACACACATTTAAAGGTGATGAGTTTACTTCTGGAGTACTTTTAGTGCCTGTAGAACAATCCTGGACTCTACAGGCTACACTGCAGCAGAAAGCATGAATGGAAGACAGACAGGGACAACCAAGATTTATCTTTAATTTGGCAAGAAAGGATAACAGCAACAATAAATGAATGATCAGACTTCAGCACAGGTTAGCAACCTATACCCTCATTTAGGAGAAACATTTAACTTCATCTTGCAGAGACTTCTAGGTCTGATTTCCTGTTTTCTACTTGCACATACCACCATCCAGTTCACACTCTTAGCTATTTTCAGTCCCTGCTGTCTGATAGAAATTCATACTTAGTTTTCTGGGCACCCAGGCTCCTATGTGCATTTTATACTGCTCCCTGCATGAGACAAGACACCATATATAAACTCATAACTTGTTAACTGGCAAACTCAGTCATAATTCTTGTCCTTATTAAGATTTCTAATAATAAATAGCATAACTGGAAAAAATGCATTATTTGTCTTTAAAAATAAAACAAAGAGAACTTTAAAAATATTGAATAATGAAAAATTATTTTCTTTTGGGAACCTGTGGATGAGAATAGGAATTCCACTCAAAGTTTTAAAACAAAAATCTGAGTTTGATTCAATTTAAATTGCTGCTTCAGGTTTTTGAATCAAATAATCAGTATAAACCAACTTAATTCAAACAATTTCTTCCTGAAATTATTATAAATAAAATGTTGCATCAAAATTCTGGAAGAACATGAATATGTTTGAACCAAGAAATATGCAAAATTATTTGTATTTCTACATATTCAGCAGAGAAAAAAATCCGTTTCAGTGGCTAGCACTTGTTTCTAGGGTTTCTCTACAACCAAATAAAACTTCTTCCATCCACATTAACACCATTCAAATCATTTGGCATCATCTCTGTTATTTGAAAATAAAACTCTGCAACCAGCAGCTCTTAAAAGATCAGATTTCAATGCCAACAGTTTAAACATTAAATTCCACTTGTTGAAATTCTATACCTAAGCTTAAATCTGAACCAGGCACAATCTCTAGCTTAAAAGGCAAAAATATATTTTTAAAAAATATGCAAGAAATAAAACATCTTTTCATACAATTTTTAATTAAATGGACTTCACTGCCACAGCACAGCAGTGAGTTTAAAAACAAACAAAACCACCCTCTGAATAGTTACTCACAAAAAGTTTATTATTGTTATAAGGATATTATCTTTTGTATTTCAGATTTTAAGATGAAGCTGATATAAATCAAGAAAGGAACAATTTTGCTAGGATCGATTTTCTACTGTGCATTGTGGTGTCACACACGATCTAGCAACCTGCATCAGCTTTTTAGGGGATGGACTCTGGGATGACTGGCCTGTGGATCCGAGTCAGCCTAATAATTTATGTTCATCATCATACAACTTTTATATTCGAACCTCTCTGTTAAACAGTTGTCTTCAACGAATGTGAAATTATTCCCATACCTTTCAGGAAGTTCAGCAATTTGTATTACATAAAATTAGATAGGTCTGCATTTCTTATGTTTTCATGCAGTTCTTATCTAACTTTATTGACCTGTTGAATTATTTCTTAATGATCTTGTAAATAATCTGAAAATTATAAATGAGCAGTGTGTCAGATATACACTTAAGAGGACATAAGAATTTCTTTGTTCAAAGTTAAAGAAACTTTGTCCAGCATGCTGCAGCATACTGTAATTTAGCTTTGAGCCAGTTATTAAACAAGACAATAATATTATAATGGAAATTGTTTAATATACATCATTAATAGTAAAGTGCTCGTTTTCATTGAAGTAAAAAAATGCACGCTATGAGCAGTTCTGAAATGAATACTTGATTCCAAACTTCCCTTGTGCATTTAATGACATGCTAATTTACATTTTAATTACTTCCTAAGAAATCAAAGCATTTGTTGACAGAAGAACATAATGTCAACTTCACGGTGCACTGTTGGTGCATAGTTAATGAACTTAATTAGATAATTAGTGATGTTAATTATCCTTCTATTATGAAGAGAAAGATGTTACAGAAATGATGCACTTTTCAAAGAAATATCATTTTATGTTTGCTTGTTTTAACTCAGTTAACTTGAAAAGCTGATAAAAAAGTGATTAGTAAAGAAAAATATTTAAGTAATAATTGCAATTATGTTTCAAATATTTCAATCTTCTTCATTTCACCTACTGTGAACTGCTGAATTGAGTTTGTCCCTCCTTCATCCCAAATTAGCAAACTCTTTGTTCAACCCTGTTCTCCTTTTCACTGCCTCACATACCTCCTCACCTTAAACAACCACGCTCTGATGCAGTAGCTCTACTTCTGTTTGAAAACCCAGGCTGGTCAGCATCAGCCTTCATTTTACAGTCAGTTACTGAAAGATGTTATAACAATGCAGGAAAGAAGTAGCTAGTATTTGAAGGCACCAGCCCACTCCTTAGTTCCGGGTTCAGCTGCAAGTGTTGCCACTGACATCTTGGGTGACAATGGCCAAGTCTCAGCAAATTCGTGTTTGTCAACTTGAGATAAAGCTTCTTTTTTACAGAAATCAAAGCACACTGAACACAGCATTTTGAGCTAATGTTGATTTTATGTCCTGGGGCTGAGTCTTTTGTCCCCTGGTAAGAACCTAGGAATACATCATCAAGCCTTCAGTTCAACATCAAACACTTCTGCTTGAAAAGTCTTGTTTAAAACTACCCTCTGACACAGACTTTTGCACACAGACATCTCACCCAAGAATTTGAGTATGATCTGTACATATTATTTTAAAACAAGTCATTTCTCCCTCTTCTCCCACAGCTAATGCAAATTCTGTGAAGATGGCTGCAAAAAGTAAGAAGCAAAATCAACAGGCAGGAACGAATGAAGTCCCAGTGCTCTTACCTGATGGAATCATATGGGGTTAGATCCTGCCCCAAGCAGGACTAATTCTGTATCTGTGATGCAGCTACTATTTGTACTAGGTGAGTGAGACTTTGCACTGCACAAAACACACTAAAAGGTCCCGTTAAGTGTTGATGAAGAGATTTACATTTCCAGCATGGAAGGAATTCCCACTGAAGACATGGGAAATTTTATGTCTAAATACTTCTCAAAATATAATGCATTACCACTGCCACAGGTGCATCACTAGAGTTACTAGGTTTACCAGCCATATTTATCTTAAGATTGTTACATCTGAAAGAATTTTTAAGAGTATTTTTCTGGTTGTGAAATTTGAAATTGTTATTGTTCTTGGTGTAACAGATAATTTTCTGTAGCAACAACCCTTTTAGCTGCTGGCCTAAGAGAAGCCTGGTAAATAAACACATGAGTAAACAAACAAACAATTTCCTGTAAATCTAAAACTGAAGAAAGTCCTAAAGACTTTGAGATAATATGTTGTTTGAAACACACCTCAGTCTTTCCCAGACTTCAAAAGAAACATTAAGTCCTGGAAGAGATTTGAGAGGCTTTCTTCCTTCCTCTTGGGAGTCTAGCTATAGAGGCAGGACTCAACAGACAGCTTTCAGTACGGGTTGCCCAAGAGACATTTGCTATTACTTCAACCAAGGTTATCTGTTTTTAGGAAACTATGCAGAATTAAAGGGGTCCTTGGTCATAATGCTATATTCTTGCTCAGTGACGAGGACATACAACTCCAATTCCTAAATGAGTTAATGAACTTGCAGTTTCTTTTCAGCAGGTACATCAAGACTGATTAGCCAGCAGTATATAAGACAAAATATTACACTGTCAAAATTTTAGAGCAAAAATTTTCAAAAAGGACCAAAGTAGAATCTTTGTCTGACAGTGACTTAAGTCTCAGCTAAGAGATCTTTTCTTGGAGCTCCTGACCAGAAAGCTATCCACAGAGACAAAGGCGTATCTGGCTGACACATTGATGCAGTTACCTTTTACAGATTTGATGTACAAGCACAGGAGATGGGCTCTTACTACAAAGCCAGCTAAAGAAAATTACTCACTCCCAGTCAAGCCAAACTTAGCACCTAGTATTTTCTAGTACACCACGGAATGCTTTTTTTGCCATAGCTCTGCAGTGACCTTGCATACACTAAGGGCAGCAAAGCAGAAACAAAGCTATCCATCAAAGTGTTCATAAATTCTTAGAGTTCAAATGCTGCATTCTCCCATCACTTAACTAGGAGCAATTGTCTTGTAATGGACAGAGTGACAAAACCAGCACAAAGGAGGTCAGATGCTGGCTCTTTATCTATAGCTGTCCTCACAAGTGTGTGTTTGCTGATCAAAATCCTACCATAATGATTCTGCTTTTGCAATTACAAGTTAGGAGATCCCTGTTAACCTCTTCATTCTGAAAACTGGGATTAAATAGACCTTTTCTATTTCACTCTCACTAGGCATATGGATGTTGGCATAGAAGACTAATTAAGGAACCAAAACAGGACAGGGCAGGCATGATCAGGCTGCTGTAAAACTCAGGAGGTTCTACATTTATTGTAAAGAATAACAACTATATCTACAGCCCTGAGGCAGTGTGTCTTACAGTAGTTAGAAGTATACTGCTTGTAACCTTGCTCAGACACTGATCCTCAGGAAGAATGTCAGGACACTACATGATAGAAGCTGTTGACTGATTTACAGTTTACTGAAATATGATTGTTATATTGGTCCCTTGCTGCCCTCGCAACTTGTTGAAGACAACAAAAACAATCATTAATCTAAAAATGAAATATATATCCTAGATTCCAACAGCAAAACTGGGGGGGTTGGGACTTCGGGGGTAATCGAGGAGAAAAAGCAAGAGATTAAAAGTTTTGCTTTGGAACAGGAAAGTTAATGATTTGGAAATCTCTGGCACTGTATTCAGAGTCTTCTAGATCCTCCTGCTGGCAAAATTACCCAACTCCATCACCTTTAAGCATTAGTCTGACTTTGTACGGTGCTCCTCTTGCTCTTGGCTACTCAGAGTTCTAAGAAAGCACAAAATAACAATTACCAGAGCAGATCATCAGCCATTCTACTACTAGAACTGTGACCATGCTCTCCTTTATGAATTATCAGCCTTCCAGACAAAGCCCAGAGCATAACATGAGACAGCAAAATGGATTCAGAAACAGGGGGTAAACACAGCCACCTTTGACTGCTAATTCTGACATTTGCAACCAAATAGCAGGGAATTGGTTCCACTGATGATGGACATCCCGAATGAATGTACAGCAGAAACATGGGTCCTGATCCTTTGCTGGAGTGAATAGTTAGAATTTTGCTGTTTTTTCCACACTGGGGATTGGGTCTCAAAAGCACTCTTGTTATCTTGTAAAAGACAACAGGGAAAAGGTTGTGGTTTTGTTTTTTAATCTGCCTCAAATGCTACTACTGCTTCAACTTCTTTGTTTATTTTCCATCTATGAAGGAATCAAATCAACAACCCAGTAACAAACCCATTTCTTCTTTCTACTGAGCAAAGCTTTGAAATACTGGCTGAATTTCTGCACTTTTCTCAAATTTAATAAGTTTTGCTCAGTTAGGAAGAAAAATGCTTAGCTGTCAATAAATGCAATGATTTTTATTTTACTATGGGATTTAAAGGCTTTTACTCTCACTATGCAGTTCATACTGCTACTTTTATCTCAATCTTTCAACCTATTGCTGTAGGACATAGGTAACTAACTAGCATTAATGAAGACAGAGGCTGGTACCTGTAGTTTTTTCCAAAGTGAATATAGAAGGCACCTGGGACACCGCAAATGATACAAAATCATATTTTGCATAAAAGCACCTTTAAAGTGACTATGAAAGTGAGGTCAAATATATGAGTTAGAAGCACAAATACCATTTACTTTTAATTTAATGTAACGTGCTCCCAACTTCCTTTGATACTGAAAATCCCATCTTATACCTTGCTTGTGAAGTGTACAAAGAAAGAGAGGTGTTGAGGGTAAAGAAATTAATTTTCTTCCCCTTAGATTTCATCTCTCTGAAAAGTGCATCAAACTCTTTCAAAGATAGGCTGGAGGGAGAAAGGGGGAGAGGGAGAGTACAAAAGAACATTTGGAACTGTAGGTTCGCATCTCATTGAGAGGAACAATTTATCAGAGCTGTGGAGCTGTCAGTCCTTGACATGATAAGGAATAACACGAAATGAGTAATGTTTCCTCTAAGCCTAGTTCCTTTAATTACAAGCCGCTTCCTTGCAGAAGAGAGACAGAAGATGCAGAAACACCAATTTCATGCACTTGTGCCTGAATAATGTCTCCGTGCTGCCTTTTCCAGATGGCAACCTTTTCACTAGAGGAACTAATGATGTGGGCATATTTAGGGAAAAACCAATAACGGAGTCTTTAACCTTCAACAGCAAAAAGCATGTTGTACAGAATGTTCCTTGGGATACATTTACAAATATCAATTACATTGCTCACTGAGGTGTAATCAGCTGTAATAATCAAAATTAATTTTAAAAAATAATTAAACAGACCCCAGGGCAAATAGTCGATGCTCTTGTAGTATGACATCACAGTCTACATATGTACCTGGGAAGAACTTGCTCACTCTGTAAGCAGCAGAGAGATTTTAAGGAATGAGAAGGATGCTGTGGTATACTGAGAAAAAAACCTGCATCACAGTAAGGTACTATCAGACACATTACTTGTATATTATAGCCTTCCTGATCACCACACCTGGAAGTGGACCAGTCATCACTGGGGATAAAGCTGCAACCTGCTACAGCTTGAGCTAGAGGGTTAAGACTCCCTAAATTGATGCTGTAACAGAATGTCTCCTCAGAAGGAGAAAAAAAAATCTTAACAAGTTTAGCCCTGCAGTAGCACAAACAAAGCTATTAATATTCTGTCAGTGCACTGCTGTCCTACCCTATAGTTGGTTACTCTAGCACACAAGTAATAACGAACTGGTGCTTTTTATTTGTATTCTTGACAAATGCCCAGCAAAAATATGGATATGTGTCTCTCTGCAACAAAGGAGGTTGTTACACTTGGAAGAGATAGTCCAGCTGCACTGTTGGCAGTTGGAATGCTGCATACCTTCTGGACCCATCCCTGGTTTATATAAGCACTTGTCTCCTTATCTCTTGAGGTTAAACTAGATTTAGACCTTAAATACCTCATACTGAGTAGACAATGAAATTACATCATGGTAATACCTGATCCTTTCTATTAATTCAGTGTCTGAAAGACAAGGTTTACATAAATGATGTAAGTCAAAAGCAGCAGCAAAGCCAGCATCTCCACGCCTTGCTCTAACCCAAGCAAAGCCCTGTGAACACAAGCATGACAGGTTGCTTAGGTTTCGTCTTTCAAGTGCAATAGTTAAACCTCATGCAAAAAGTATGCATTAATATATTATGTGTTAAGCCTGTCAACTAAAATTCTTCAGATCAATGACTATTTCTTAGTGATTATTTCTAGCAGTCTAGAAAAAGAACCTTAACTGCAATAGATGTCTAGTTTATAACGGAACATCAACACACATGATCAGAAGCCTCCCAAGTCCAAACCTTCCAGAGCCATATCAAAGGCAGAGCTGGTGACAGAGACAGAAAAGACAAAAAGCAGAAGTTACCTCAGATTTACATGTCATCTCCTTTGTGTTTCGGCCAGGCATAAGCCTAATAGCTGAAGAGAGGCTTTCACTCCAGGAACTGTGCTTGCTCTGTGAGAGGCCTGGCCCTGCTTTATTCTGAAGAATCTTTTTTTCAGATGCTGTTGGACAAAACAGAAAAAAAAAGCTTGTAAGACTTATAGTTGAACCTGTGGGAAGGTAGATGGTTTGTATCCACATTACACAGGACACAACATGGCAGAGTGTCTCACTCCAGCTTGCTTGTCCTTCTATTTATAAAAGAAGCATTGAATTAAAAGGTACTTCTCAAGTCCTTTTAAAAGCCTCACAGAGGTCTGCCATAGACCAGTGTTGTTATACAGACATGAACTCTGAATCCCTGCAGCACTACACACATTGGGATGCTATTCTTCACCCAAATACCCTCCCTTTTAAATTCTCCAATGGGATATAATTGCCTAAGATTCCTCTTTCTTGCAGTACAGCACAAGCCCTACAACATAACCAGATGATTACAGAAGGGCTGGAGCATGACATAGAAAGCAATTACAATCCTGGATAAGAGAAACTGAGAATCAGTGGTTTTCCAATAAATGCTACATTTACTGCAATGTCTTTGCTTACTACAGTGAGTGTTCCATAAGAGAACAGAGACCTATCAAGTGTTGCCAAGCTTTTGTCATAATTTCTTCCCATAAAGGAGTGATCTCCATTATCTTCATGTCCCTTTCTCGGTCACTTCCTTTTACAGAAAGATCCATCTTGTAAGTGTCCTCCAGAGCCTGTCGCCTCTGAGAAATTAGCTGCTTCCAGATGATTTCTACCATTCCCAGAATCTCCTGATGGACTAGGAAACAAAAGAAACTACAAATGAAGAATCTTTTTTTGTGTAACAAGTCAAGCAGCAGATAAAGTAAAAACATCTCACTGGGAAGAGCACTAGTCCAGAGTAACTGCTGGTGTCAACAGAATTATTCTGTCTACTGCCTCCATCGGTTCTAAACCAGACTAATTAGTCTAATACAGAAAATAGCGGGACATTTATTTTATTATATTTTAACTCTTTGAAAGAAACAACTAGGAGTGACAGATGATTCTAACTGGTTTCTACCTTGGAAACCATTTTATCAGAATTCTGATGATCTTATTATCATACATAGAGTGCTAAAACATCCTGTTGCCAAAGATTATTGGAGATGGTGGAGGGAAGGTAACCAAGTCATGAAACAATTTGACACAGCAAGAGGATGTGGTACAAGAAATGCTGAGCTTTTCTGCTGTATTTCCCTGCAAATCAGAATTATTTGATTGCATCATATCAAAGCCAATATATATTTTGAAAAAAAGCATCACTTTGCTGTAATGTGGATGTCAGATGTTCAGCTGACAGCCTCACTCTGAATCCGGCCCAAATTTTTTCTCAGTGTTTCCCTTAAAAGATCAAAATATTTCTTCCTGTGTACAACAGACAGAAACAAGCTCTGTACAGGCTTGGAAAAAATGAAATAGAGCTACAAAGAGTATGAAGCCAGGCACTGATACCGACCACAACATGAGGAAGAGATCTCTACACTGGTATCCATTATTCTTGAGGATGTGGGGTGTGAATTTTGCATAAAAAGGTATGATGTGAACAGAAGTCATTTGTAGCACAACTTTCCTTTGTCTATGCTGTGCCTGCAGTGCCTATACACCAAAGAGGCAATTAAGTAGCACTTGCATAAGCTGTTCTGAAAACTGTTTAGGCCAGACACTTTGCTGCTCTGTAAGACAAAGGCAACATCTGCCATAAATTACCATCATCTGGAGTAGGCAGGCTGCCCTTTTCCTCTTCACTGGGTGCAAGGAAAATTTGGTGATATGAAGCCAGCTTTGGTTTTGCATCCACCCCAAAACCTTCTGGATTGCTGTGACCAAAAAAAAAAAAAAAGGAGGACACATGAGCAAGCCAGACTTAGAACAAACTGAGAATAGTGGAAAAAGCTTCCACTCCTACTTCATTCATTTATTAGACCAATATTCCCAGATTGAGAGCTTACACCAATCACGTAGTAGTGAAGAATTTACAGGAAGTGAGAACTAAACCACAGCCAGTCCTGTTTTAAAAGTCAAGGAGCATTCATCAAGACCCTATGGATCGCACTGTTGTACATGCCTTATCCCGGCACTTCTCAGTGCACTTGTGTCTACCATACACCTCAGTTAGCTGGAACACAGGGTTGTATTGGCAGCCACAGTGTACCCAGCTTTCTTGCACCTCCCTTGAGCATCTTGTATGCCACCTCTTTGCTCTGAATTTCTCCACTAGAGGTATCTTCCATTATACAGAAACACTGCCTTGCCATACCTTACACCTGGACTTCCTAGTCTAAGTTCTTT
Source organism: Eurypyga helias (assembly GCF_000690775.1). NCBI lineage: Eukaryota > Metazoa > Chordata > Aves > Eurypygiformes > Eurypygidae > Eurypyga > Eurypyga helias. Next base: position 41,477 of record NW_010237900.1, read on the forward strand.
ACACCAATGATTGTTCATTCAGTTTATAAGGCACTCAGGACAAAAAAGGTGCAGAGTTTCCCACCATGATGTTAGTGTCACGTAGATATGATTATAATTCGGAACATCACCACAGCCAAAAAGAGTTAGCGCCACTCTGGGGGGGATGTGCAGAAGGTATGTCAGATAATTTACCATTCAGTAAGACACCAGGAATTTCAGCACAGCAGTAATACTTACAATAGTGCAACAGGCACTATTAAGGCATCCAGACAATGTGGACTTAGTCACAGAAGTGCTGTCAATAACATATTATATAGCCACTAATAACATACTGTGTTCTTTCAATTGTAAGCAGGCACTACTACATGAAAGAGTCAAATCTCTTGTGTATGTAAGGCTTCAATTTTTATTTCTGATTTTCTTTTAAATACCACAATACTGATTCCCTGGATCTGCTAAGTTTGGCTTTTGGATGACACCAACACTTCTGCAGGGTTTTTTTTTTTTTTAATGTTTATGATCTTGCTACCTACAAACAATCCTTTCCCTATCTCAACAGTTTGGCCTGGAAATTCTTATCTGACTGGAATGATAATCAAGACCTCAGGAAGTGCAGCTCATTTCTGATGTGATACTGTATTAATGGATCTAATTCAGACCATCTAAGCAGCACAGAATTTTTTCATTGAAACAACAAACATAATCATGGTGAATAAAACGCTAGCCAATATTTGCTTCTTTTGACAAAACAGACTTGTCCAAAATAACTTCCCAGCTTACATTAACAAAACTAACTCTGACACATCACCTCTAAGAATAGCAAACAGAATAGGAATGGATGCTCTAGCCTTACACAAGTCAATGGCAAAACTCCCAACTTAAGTATTAGCAGGACTTTGCAGCTCAGATCCAAGTAAAAATAACCATAACAGAAAGATTCACAAGATCCTTGCACAATTTTATGTTTTAAATGTACCCACATAGAAGAAGCTGCTGGATCAGAAAAAAAACATGTCCCTAAATTAGTCCATGCAGATGCCTCAGAGAATGGCCACCTGCATGCTTGTGGAGTGATTCTAGCCCACATCCCAGGGAGTTTTCCAGATTCTCATTTTAATGATGGGCTTGTGAGCCAACTCCAGTGAAATCAGTTCAAGCTTGTTAACCGCAGTTACTACTCCAAAGTGAGTAAGCTGCTGGAAGTGCTGGATGAGTAGAACAGATATACACAGATGTTTTGGTTAATAAAGAGTGGCAATTAAATCTATGTGCAAATTTAGTGATTCTACTTAGACAAACATGCAAGCTCGTATCTGTGTCTCTAAAATGAAACACCCTTTTCAAAATGAAAAATTGGAATTAAGGGTTACATTATTACCATCGACTGTGCCTTGATTACGACACCCCCAAACACACATACTAGACTGACTCTGAGAAAGAGAGGTGGTAAGAAATTTTCTGCTCACTAGTGTTTCAGGGACAAAATAACCTTCTGATTGAAGAACAGTTTCTCTCTTCCATTTTCTTGCTCAAAGGCAATCCATTGCTTCCGGAATACTGAGCACATTAGTAACCTACTCCTCCAAATTAAATAATTAAAAATCACATTAAAATATTTCTGTTGTGTTTGGGGTTTTTTTTTGAGTATGAGGAAAAACACCATATTTCCCCAAGTGGCTTTACTCTACCACTTTAACAGACACCAAATCAGAGAGGAAGGTTTGCCCCATTTAAAGCAGAACTGTGCTTTAAACCCCCACAGCACTGACCCCAGTGGGTCAAATGCTTGCCAGGATACCATAGATATACTACATCCAAAGTCCTTAGTCTGGCTGAATCCAGCTCAATCTCAGCTTCTAGTGATTCCCCAAAATGGATACAGCCTACTTTTTGTGAAATCTCCCCCTCTGCACCCACTCCCATAGATAACATACAGAGATGCAAAGAAATGTTATCCTGAGATGAACATTTGTTTGTACCTGCCCGAATTCAGTTGGCAAAGGCAGTACATTAGGCAGATGATGAAATTATTATTTGAGTTGTAAGTTGCAAAAATAATGTCCCATTGCTCCTGTAGGACATTGAGGGTGTTCAGGACATTAAATTGTTCAGGCAGTGATTGTTGTGGTCTGGATAGGCAGGATAGGATGGCTCTGTTTAGACAGCTGTATAGAGCACTGAGGATAACTTCTTTTTGAGAAACGGAGCTTTCTAAGACCTGTGAAAACACAAAAGAGCAGAGTACTTGTCTTGCTCAAAAGACTCTCTCCCCACGGATCTGCTCCTCTCATTACATTTAACCTATTGCAAACTTATTTCAGCAAAATTCCTGTGAACTACCTGTTAGATACAAATTCAATTTTCCTGTATTTCTGCTTAAGTCCCTGGAATTGCAGAGGGGATTACTTTGTTCCTGTTCAGCAACATGTACATAACCAACAGACAGCAGCACAAAAGAGCTAACTATCCCTTCTTTACGCTACACCATCTAGCTCCGATTGTCATTTAGAGCCGTTATGTATTCATGCAAGAAAACAGGAATAATCACAATCACCAAATGGATTAAAGCCATCTTCTTGAGAATTATGGTATCACGACCTCAGTGTGAAACAGAGCACATTACAACATGTTGATAACAGATGGAAAAAATTTCATGTGACTCACCCCCATAATCTGTTTGGCAATGAAGATCAGGATTTGCTTGGGGTCAGCAGCAAACATTCTGCTGTTCAGCTTCTCAACCAGCTTTTGGGCAAAATAAGCAATATTCATCATTGATACAGATGCAGTTGATTCCGAAGTGCCATGAGGATCACTGTTCCCTGTAGAGGATACAAGAAGGTTGATTATTCCATAATGAGCTGAAATGCAAAAAAAATGTGAGATGTGAGGCTGCCAGAGCTAAGAAGGAACAGTCTCATGCCATAATGTCCCAGAGTTGGGACATATCTAAGAAAACTCTAGGTCTAGCCTGCTGAGCTATACTGTCCTTCTAGTTACTGTTCCCAAAAGTACCCAGCAGTTACAGCTACATGCTGAATACCAGCTATTGATCTGATTCTCACCACTCACCCCTCAGTCTTGTTTTCCCCTCGCCTTGGCTGGTAACACAGAAGACATCCATAGCAGACAGTAAAACTTTTGTCTGAAAATGTCTCTTCTGCTCAGTGGTAGCATCCTCTGGAGAAACCTATATAGTGACCATATACATATTTAGTACATCAGAAAAAAAGCCAGGAAATCAGATTCAAATTCACTTTCAGCCTGTATCCAAAGGCCCTTAATTTTCTTGGATCCTTGGCAGGCTATGCCTGTCAAAAATTCAGATTCAGTATAGGTTTTGCTCCAACAAGCGAGTAGAAATCCCAAGAGACACTCACTACTATCTGACATAATTCAAAATGCCCAATATTTCCCTTCAACACCCAGGCACCGTGTAAGGAAGGGAAGAGGAAAAACAGCACAAAAAGAGCAAGGACAGCTAATCCACCTCACTTCCATGCTTTAGCCCTTGCTGTGGGCATATGAAACAGTTGCTGGAAGCTGAGAAGTTATCTGTGACAGCTACTCCACAGTAACAAATAAATGCAGAGACCTGGTGTACTCATCCATGCACAGGCAACAAGGTACCTCTCATACAGAGTTCAGCAAGAGTGCTGTGTGGATAGTTTCTGGGTGGCAGTTGAAATGGCAGAGCCCCATACCCTAGCTGGGAAAACAAGAAATCTTACATAGGCCTACACTCTAGCTGATAGCCAGTACAAATGCTCTCTGCACACTGAAAGCAAAACAAGTTTCTGCACAGGGCCAGAACCCAGGTTTGTGGGTGGTTCTCAAGAGATCTTGCCCTTGGGGAATTTCAGCTTCATTTAGAAGGCTCAGGATTCAGACAGGCAGAAGATCCATCCTCTATTTTAAACTGTACCAAGACTTGGGATATTATTGTATATATTTTTAGGAAATTGCTGCTCCGCAAGGTGATTTAACTCCTAATAGTTGCAGTCAAGCTTATTTTCATTACTATTTGTATTACTAAGCTAAGTTTGCATACGAACGCACATTTGGGACACCTGGACTATTGACAATTTGGAGCTGAAGCCTAAGTTTTCCATTTTCCCTTTCTTAGACTACTCTGACTCTTTACTCTGCTGTAAGTGAGGTTGAAATTCATAACCCAGACTCAGCTGCTATAGCTTGTATCAATCTGTCCTAAAAGTGGAAATAGTTGGTCTGGTTTATTTGAGAACTGAAAAGAAATTGTCTCAAAAATCAGTACGCAGGAATACTTCAGTCTTCTGTTCTCAGCAAATCCAAGGGCTGCTCTAATGACAAGCAGGTATTACTAAGGAAAAGCGAATTTTATTTTTTTTTTTTCCCCACACTTTACTTCAATGTTAAATGCTTCCTGAAAAAAAGCCTGTGTTGTTGTCTAGGGGCAGCATTTTCTTAGTTCACATGTATGCAGAGCAGGCAGAAAAGGCCTTTCTTTATCATTGGAAATGTAGGAATTCTGTTCCACTAAGTAAGCTGTCCAGATCTGCCAGGCTGTAGTGCATGCTCTCTCAGAGCTGGGATCCCAGCCCTATCCCAGACTGCTGAAAATGCAGACTGAATACACCTCTTCATCAATGTTAGCAGTTTTTTTCACTAGGCCACTAGCAGGACACCTTCATCCTGCCACCCCCAGTGCAGGGTAGAGCAGCAAAGCCTGATAACTAGTAGACAGACCTCAAGAAGGAGCTCAAGTGGATGCCCTTGTTTGTTTGCTGGGATGTTGAGAAGACTGTCCATCAGGAGGACTCGCACAAAATCCCACACTTGTTTCTTGGCAGGGTGTGGTAGGAGCAGGAGAGAGGAGGCATCAACACAGCCTTTCCCTTCAGCAATGACTGGACCATCAGGAGTCAAAATGCTTTCAGAGCCTCTCTGTGAAAGCAGACAGCAATGCATTTTAACTCATAATCTCCTTCAAACTGATTTTTCCTCCTAGCAACCCATCTCTGATTTGGAGGGCTTGTACTGGCTCAGATGCACATACCTTGGGTGGTCCAGAATGGAAAGCAACCATAGCCAAAGATTTCAAGAAGTCAGGACAGTGCCACACAGGGTCCTGAGTATAACTGTGATAGATCAAGCACAGAAACTGGATAACATTCCCTGGATAGGCCATCTCCCAGGAGGCTTCTGCATCTGCAACAGGCTGAACACAGGCAAATGTCCATCTAGTAAAGGCAGCATTCCTCTCATTCATATAAACTTGTCCTTGTTCCTCTCTAGGGATTCCTAAGCAACTAAATAAACATAGCATGGCCACACAGAAGTCAGGCAAGGCACAAGCAGCCAACTCCCAGCTTGCAGACTGAAGATACACCCAAACAGAAAGGTGGCATATCCTCTTCATCAAGAACAAACAAAATAGTAATGCTGAAGGTAAGATACATGTCTGTATTCAGTAGTTGTCCAACATGAGCCCATCACATCACCTGCTATGTAACACAACCAGGCCAATAGCTGTGCTGGTGCTCTGAAGCCCCTGCTCACTTCACGTTCACTATTGCCCTGTGAGGGCAGAGGAAGGCTAGGGGTTAAAGGTAAAGACTGACATCTGATACACTCAGGCAGTCTATTCTGACATTCACACTGTACTTGCAACAAAAGGCTTACCTTGTCCACAGTGACTCTAACCATTTCCAGCAGTAGAGCAGCTGCCTCTGCACACAATCCAATTTTGAGGACATTCTCTGTAAGATGGTGCTGCAAGATCCACTCCAACATAGAGTCAAGATCTTTCTACAGCAGGAGGAGAGATATTTCAAGAAGAGATGGGAATTATATGATACAAGAACAATACCTGCTCTCTCCACATCACAAAAAAAAACCCAAAACAACTTTACGTCCAGAAGCTACTCCCTCTCCTATTAAATGTGTTTCCACAGGATAGCACTAATGTATTTTCCTCTTCTGAAATATACTTCTGGCACTGCCATGGAAAAATGCCTTATAGCTCCTCAGCACACTGGGGGAAAAGTGTCCAAATCCACTAACTCTGAGATTTTAGTGAGTATTGATAATGTAAGAACAGACAGGGAAGCTAATCTGAATTACCTTCTGAAATATAGTAGTTAAATAGCATTTAGTGCCTGCATGAGTAAGTTTGTTCTGAACACAAATTTCCTTAAATCAAAGTTAACTTGCTTTATTTTTAAAGTATGAATAATCAATTTTAACTATCACAGAAAACAAGTAGATTTAACTTGCTTGAGAATCCCTTCCCAGAAAAGGCCACAAAACACCAAAGTAATAAAGCAATGGCAGCTTCATACTTGTTCACTGTTTTTTTCTTTTTCCTACCTTGGCTGCTTCAGGTGGTTCAGACTGGGGAGTTGCCAGAAAGAGCTCTGCCATGAGCAAGTAGATCTCAGGAATGTGGACATGATCAGTCAGACATCTTTGCAACACAGAAAACCCAAAAATCAAGAAGAAGCCATTGTCAGGCGCTGGAGGATGATTTTTTAAATTATCTTTAAAGGAAAAGAAAAGGAAAACATTCTCAGAAAGTGTCAAAAAATGAATGCCATATCAGAGGAAGGTTTACTAACCCAACTTTATCCTCATTTGTCTGTGTCCCAGGCCACCCGGTACTCTGCTAGACTGCAACATCAACTGTTAACAAAACTTCCTCAGACTAACACGTAACAATTTTTCCCACTATCACTTTTGTTACAGGAGATTTTCCTTGAATTATTCTTTTTCCTTTCTCTTCCCTTTCTCAGAACCACAGGTCTAGTTATCAAAAAGCAAGCTATACAAATCTTAAAGAAACCAAAGGTTTCAGGGCACAAGCTGACATCTGAACAACTCACAGGCTTATCAACGAGCCTGATCTTATGCAAGACAAAAATGCCCATCTTCCTGCAACTGCTAATCAGAAATGCCAACTATTGTGCAAGACAGAAAAGTGATGCTTTCCACTCCTCAGCACAGAAAAGCTGAAGTATTAGTACAAAGCTTGCTCTGGAAAGTCATATCAATTCTTGCTCTACTGAGATCAGTGGGAATTCTCCTACCACCTACTTCAGTTATCCCCTATCACTGAGCTGAATCAAGGCATTGTTTTGGGAGCACTAAACCAACACATACCCATTAGAATACTCAACCCCACAGAGCTGTTTTCCAGCCAGCGCCCAGCCACTATCCCCTCCTTGAATCTGTTCAGCAGCAAACGATTGTGAAGGAAGCACAGAAGTAGCTTCATTCCTAGTACAACTGTGCTAGAGTGCAGGTAACTCTGTGTGAACAGCAGAAACCAGTCTGGCCCCAGTGCCAAAAATGTCTCTTCTTGTTCCCTAGGAAAAACAGGAAAATGAAAGCACATGAGAGATGGTGAAAGACAGAAAGGAGAATTTATTTAAAATTATCTCTAAGTGATATAGAAGCTCAGGTTTCTCTAGGAAGAAACCAAAAATCAATCTAAGTAAAGGTTTACTACAATACAGAATTACAAAAAAATTAACAGTACTCATCCACACAGTTCATTCCACTTAATTCCCACTAAATCCAACCTTACATTACTGTCAGAAAAACAAGCTCATTAACATGAAGCTCATTCTGAGATTGTATGTCAATAACCGAGGTAAACTGCATCACAGACTAGCACTTTCAACCTATGAAGTTCAAAATTACAGTCCAAGATATGTTAACTAGTGAAAATGCAGTTACATCACCCAGAACTATGAACTCTGCCTTTCAGTCATACACGGCAGAACTTATAACAACTGCATGTTCATGGTTACAACAGAGGGGTGCAAGTAATCCCACATTAGATTGAACTGATTTTCAAAGACAGCTGGGATTTCTTCAATGCTTGCAATGAAGAAGAAACAGCAATATCTGAGTTCCTCCTTTGAGATATTATCTGAAAACATTAAACTTTTCTCAAAACGGAGATCAGATTTGTGATGTGATCACACAGCTGTGTGAATGCCAGATAAATCACTGACAAAAACTAACTCTGAATCCAGTCTGCTCTTACTATTTTGTTGAGACTCAAATATTATCAGTGTGTTTGGTCCTGGTCAAATACCAGTAAAGAAGAAATCTATAAGACAGAGACACTTACCCACACCTTCTTAAATAGTTTCTACTTACTCAGAGGACAGATGAAGTTTGTCTGAGCGCATTACATCTAACAGCATCTTCAGTAACTGGTTTCGAAGCCAGATTGTCTTTCCAGATGTTTGGCTTAAGGCTACAAATATCAGAAAGTAATAAAGAGTAATGGAGACAAAACACGTATTGCATTGCTTTGATCAACAACCTTGTTTGCACCAGATTTGCCCAGTGGAAGTACTTATATCAGCCTTTTGCAGAGTAAAAAGTTGCAGACATCAGATTTTACACACCAGAATTCCTGCTAACATCAGAAACAACCAGTGCTTACATTGTCAAAAACCTCTCTTTAGAGTTACTTATTCAGACTACATGTTGAATAATCCACAGGAGGCAATCTCAGGTTAAGCGAGAAGGAAAAGTAAACAGCCAATCTGACTTGTATTGCCTAACTGTACTGTCCATATATATAAACTACAGTTATCAGTGTCTCCTTAACATAATATGTTGTTTAGAGGTGCAATAACCAATATAATCTCAACTGAAAGATCACAACGAAAGAGCCAGCTGACTGGAAGTTCCCACACACAAAGTTGACATAAATACACTGACACTTTAAAAGCTGCAGAGCTCCACATTATTTGCTGCAACTGTAATTGTAGCAAAGTGTCCACAGGAAATCAAGAATGACTAGTGAAATTTTATTCCTTGCAACAGCCCAGTATGTTAGTTTTGGGGTAATTTCAATTTAATGGCCTTCACCTCTGCATACATCTGTCAAATTCAACATTGTGTAGGCTCTGGACAATGCAGTTAAAGTACTGCTGACTTATTAGTAGAGAGAGGACAAAAGGGGAACTCCCTTAGCAGGAGGAGGATCTTGCTTCAGGTCTGTCCTTCCTGAATATACACATAGTGACATTGACTTCACTGTTCTTCACTTCAGACAGGCTTTGTAGCAATGCACGTTTCCCACACAATTTCAGGTCATCTCAATGCAGCCTGTCCCCTTCCAGACAAAGTAATTTGAATTGTGCCTCTTCCTGCCACTGTAGGCAGAAGCACTATGTTGCATTTAGGGTTCATCATGCCTTGGGGAAGAAGAGAAATATTTAGCTATCAATCAGAACACATATACCAAAGGTATCTCTTCACCTTCATTATGCAACTCAGACACACCATCCAGGCAAATCTGATTTTCATCCACAGAAGAAGGTTTCAAAGTGTAAACAAGGAACAATCCAATCCTTGAGGAGAAAGAGGAAAGCGGTTTTGGTCAGCAGAAAGACATTAATTTAATTACTATGAGTTTACATGCAAATCTCAATACTTAACAATGACTGTTAATGACAACCACTGGAAATCCTAATTGCTGCAGAAATAGGCTTGAACTAGGAATGCAAAAGTTCATAAACTAGGAAGCAAATGAAAATTACATCTATCTATAAATGCAAGTAATATCTATTCTACTGTAGAAATATTCTTCTCTTTCTCTTGATTTTTAAAGGTCTTTTCACCATAAGGAAAGCAATACTGAGTTAAGCAAACTGTTCATATAAAAGATTCTGAACTGCCTGTAGCATTCAGATATCACTGTTATCACCACTTGGTTTCCAAGAATATAGAGGAGAGCAGAGACCTCAGTAGGTACTCAGGGAAGAGGACTGGCAACCTCTTTTCACCTGTAGTATGCTTTAACACATTACCTGGTTCTAAGGATAGATAGATTAATGTGGCATGGACACTCAGAGAAAGTGCGTAACTTCCTGCTGTCCAGAACAAGGACAGTTCTTACGGGACAGAACACCACTTGTTCTGCAGGAACAGTCCATACATCAACTTCCTCTAGATGCATCAAAAGTCTGGGATCAGCAGAAACTCTAGCACCTTTCAATACTGCTGAGGCCTCCTATAGTCTCTGCTCTCCTGGAGCTGGAAGGATAGGGACTATCTTTATCCACTTCCCAGCACTCACGGACCTGACAACCAATAAAATTACCATGGAATATCAAATCATGATATTTTAAGAAAAAAGCATATTCACACTCCTTACCACATGGCAAATTTGATATACTAAATCCACTACTCACATCTGTATGAATAAAAGAATAGGCTAACTCATACAAGCCCACAGTAAGAACATACATACAGGTAATTCCACAAAACAGCTGGCAAGCTACAAGTTCACTTATTAGCTTAGTCCACAGTAACTACTTGAGGTGCTCATACACTTCAACAGAGCTAAAGATTGGCTGCAGAGACCACAGGTTCGACACACATCTGTTTCTGTGCTTTATTTGGACAAAGAACTTTGAAAACAGAGCTGTCATTTGTGCAGTCCATTTCCCTGGAGTTAGGTGTAGACAGTACTGTGTAGACCTTCCTCAGTTCATGGGCTACAGGATAATGCAAGTAGGCTGGGATTATATAAAGTAGACCAGTATTTACATTCTGTGGAAAGCAAGTAAGGATTTAAATTCTTTGCTTCATGAAATCCTGAATAATGTATGTTACCAGATTGAAATTCAAGAACAGAAAGGATAGTTACTGGGATATAAGGCAAGCCAACAGGATTACATACATAGTTGACTGAGGCCAAGTTGCAATACTATAGCAACTGCAATGTTTTCAGGGCAGGCTTTAATGAAACCATATATTAAATACAGACTTTGAGTACTCCTAGTCATACGAATAGAAATGTTTGTCCCATCATTGTAAGGGTCATCACTCAACCCATTCTCACACAAATATGAGTAGACAACTCTGTTTTGAAGGTATGAAAGAGTGAGCTTTTCATTAGAGGGGATTCCTGAACTTGCCAAAGATCTGGGGTCTCCTATGAAAGATGAGGTAAAGGAACATCTATTATAGAGCTCTCTCCAACACTGGCGGGAGCATAGGTCAACTGCAAAATGAGAAAAAGCTATAGACTTGAAGGTTACCTGAGAACATCCCTTGTGTTAAAGTATCCTTGCAACAGATGGGAGAGAATAGTGCAGGCCACAGTGATCTTGGAGTTACTGATTTCAGGATCATTGAAGAGGAAAAGAAGCTTGGGCACCATTTGCACCTGGTAGGCAACTGCAGCATTCTGACATCCATCTCTGTAAAAAAGCACAGGGACTATTAAAAGCTTTTACTGGAAAGAACCAATTTTGCTGGGTTTCAGTTAAAAGGATTCTCAGGTTGCCCCGATACTTTGCACCTTTGACTTCTGAAGTTTCCTTGGCAACATTTCAAACTGTCAGACACATTGAATATGTGTCAGCGATGGAGATCTGAAGACTTCTCTGTGTGTTCTCTATCCACACTTCCCATCTATCTTCTCCCCACCAGCAACTGCTGCATTTCAGCGAGTTCAAAGAAAATAACATAATTGAATTTTCAAGCAGTTAGTTGGTGGTAATAAATGTTTTTCTTGTAAAACTCAACAAGGGACAACAGACAGCTCTGCACAAAGCATTCTGGTAACAGAAAGAAGGAATCTAGCATCATTCTCTACTCAGCTCCTCTGACATGCTGTGTCTCTTCGGATACATCTAACCCTACTACAACTGATTAAGAAAGTAAACTTTTAAATAAAAGTCTTCCTGGATTGTGTTTTGGTTTTAAACAAAACTGCATTTATAATTTTTTTTTTTTTAATTATTTCATACTCAGTTCAGACATTCAGATTTCCCCTCTCCAGCAGACATTTTAACTGTCATTGTACAGCAGTGGTTCCACGTGAACCAGGTCACCAGATTTTCCCAGTCTGGCTCCACAGTTGTCTCAGGGGGCTGATGAAATTACTAAATCCAGCCTTGAAAGAACAATACTGGCTTGATTTAACCCTAGAGTCCACTGATTCCAACTAGGATTGGACCCTTCATATCTGTCACAGTTCCAGCCTCAGGTTACAGATGAGCTTTTCCCTCATATTTCTGATTCAAACAGTAGCATGTGTACCTGGAGGACTGCAAGATCTCCACCAGATGTGAAAAAAGAGCAAGGTCAAGATTTTCTGGTGCTTTCATCCAAAGCTGAAAGACAAAAGAAAACAGAGGTTTTACTGGTCTGCTGAGAGGACAGTAACCTGTAGAAGAGAATCATTTACAAGTAGTTCAGAGAAAATAACATCATAAACTCTCAGTCATTCCTGCAATGACAACATGCAGGCTATGGGATATCCCTGTCAGTGTGAGGAGTTACTGTTCCTGAGCTACCCCTGAGGAAAAGGCACTCAGAATCTGCAGGAACGCTCCAGAAACTGCACCAGGGTGAACTGGGGAGCCACAGTGACAGCAGACCTGCCAATTCCAGGATCTACCACCTTCCCAGGAGAGCCACAGTGTGGAAAATCACCACACACCACACCACCCCAAATACTGGATCCAGGAGGTGCTATGAACAAACCAAACCTCATACTATAAAGCTATCTTTAATACAGCCAAACCCACAAAGTAACATCAAGAGTTTTACCTCAAAGTTGCAGAGAACATACTGGAATGCGCTACAGTTCTTGATGACTGAAGACTCCAAGCCAAGCTCAGCTGTACCCACTAAGGAGAACATTAGCTGTAAAATCCTGTTGTTTAACAGCTGCTTCTTCCTCTTCAATAGATAGGTCAGCAACTGAAAGAAAGACTTAATAAGTATCCACTGAGTATAAATCTGCATTTATAAACTAACATATAACACTATTCTTTAGGACAAAGACAGTTACTTGGCTGTAGTAGTCATGCATGCATGCATACATATTACATAAGCATCATGAAGAAAGTGAATATTTCAGTCCAGGCATAACATTTTGTGCAGCAAGTGAAAGAGTGAGTTTTTGAAGGAGTTTGACAACTCTGTGGCATGGAACAGGAGCAAAATACATGCCGTATGCTGAATGGAATTCAAAATTCAACATACAAATATCATTGTAAATAACCACAATAGGTTTTCTACACTATTCATGAATATATGCTTAGTTACTTGCAAATCATGTTAGTTTAAATAAAATATATTAATTATAGCCTCTTCAAATGAAAAACATTTTTGTGAAACATTGACAGTTTCTCAACTGAGTCTGTCTTTGATTATTCAATGAATTCCTGATACAGTGAGAAAAATGTTCATAAAGTCACTACATTTTGAATAGGTTGGGATGAATAGACATTAATTTGAAAATACATATCAAGATATGTTTTTATTAGTTGGCTGTTAAAAAAAAAAAAGCTTCGGACATCCAAAGAGCAAAAATACTCCAGTGGAACATGATGGTCTGTCACATGGAGAGAACATTTTGTAGCACAAAGTCAAAACAAACAGCTTGTACACAATCTAAAGGCTGGAACCACTGACCTATAAGAAAGGATTGGGCAAGCAATATCTAAGTATGATAAATATATTTGTATGAATTAGGTTCAATTTATAAACAATTCACAGATTGGGAAAAGGGAATGTTAATAATAATATAAATCATTCATGAAGCCTTAATGTTGAGTCTCAAGTGGAACCATCTCTGTTAAAGAGTCTCCTCTGTTCCATATGACTCTGCTTAGCCCACACAGTGTAAAGTAAATGATACTGAACTGAAACTTCACACTTCAGCTGTAACCCATCCAATATTACATATATAGTGTTTAAATACAACCAAACTCTTCAGTTTGCAGAGCTTTCAGGTTTGAAGGATGAATTTAGGACACAGCTAATCGATGAAATCCAGACAGCACTTATTTCTATCAGCACAATTCCTCATACGCAGTGAAAACTGAGCCATAGGAATTTACTGTCAGCCCTACACTGGGCAGTTTGTAAAGAGGAATCTCAGGCTGGATGAGCCTAGGGGAGGAAGATGACTTGTCTCTTGTGGGAAGGACAAATGTGTGGAAAAGGTTAAGGGTGGGTCACTCACAAATCTGCTGCACTGGCATATTTAGTTTCCTAGATCACATATGACCAAGAGGCATCTGTCCTTACCTTTCCACCAGCAGATATACTCTTACAGAGGTTCCTAGAGACTGTAAGCACAGGATTTAGATCACCATCCTATATACCACTCTCCAAGATCTCATAATTTATGACGTTCCAACCATAAATGCTAATAGCCACGATAGACTTGGTTCATTGCCACTGACAGGTTTTGGGACAACGTTCTCCAGGCGAAAGACTATAACCAGAATGAATGAACAAAAGAGTATCTACCTGATATCCATTCATGTGATTCATCAATTTTTGACTCATTGGGCTACTGTTCAGGATGGAGTTCAGGACTTTGACAGCTGCATACAGGGTGTGGTCATCACGGGCCATAGCAATGAGACCCAGGAGAATAGCAGGGCCTCCAATGAAGTTCAGGCTAGTAGCTGCTGGAGAGGACTGGAACACTCTGACCCCTAGGAAATTGTAGTGTTACTCTACCAGGAAGTTACATGGATTAAATCTGTTATTGGATAGAGAAAGACCCAACTCTTAAAAAACATGAAACATTAAGGCATAGTGCATTTACCATATTGGCCCACAGCAACTGACCCAATAGTTCTCAAGGAACCAGAGAGGTGTCCAGCAATATTCTTAGCTAGGAATATTGGAGTTGAACCGTCCCGAGCATTAATCCCAATCTAAAACAGATAAAAGAGACATCCTAAGAAAAAATGTGGTAGCACTGGGGAGACAAAAACAAGTATACACCCTAATATTTTAGATTATTTTACTACTTTTAGATTATGACTATTTCTTTACCTTCAAATTTGATTGTTATGACAAACATTCACCCACCTGATATATCCTACAGACCCATTACTTTGACATGTCTGTAGATGTATCATTGGAAAGAATGCTAGAATAGCTTGTGAAGGTATTAAGGAATCACAGACTGACACAAATTATCGTTAGACCTGAAAACTGTCTTCTATTGCTGCTTCAAGAAAGGTTTTTAACATTATGTTCACATTGTCCAATCTATTCCTCTCCACAGAAAAAAAAAAAAACAAAAAAAAAAAACCACAAGGAAGATAGTAGAATGGAGTCAAGGAATGGGAAGAGAAGCTGAAAAAAAAAAAAACCCATCACTGGATGTACACAATAAAGACAGTCACAAACTTTGCTCTAGGAAACCAAGCAGAAACAAGAGAATAGGTGTTTAAGACAGATGAGGGACATCTGTGACCTCTTTAGCAATCAGACGGCCATCCACGTCATTGTAGGAGCTCTTTATGTCTTGGACTGTAGTAAGAGACGAGCACATGGCATTGATTCCAAAAGAAATCTTCTCTTCTGCCACCAGAGGTACAGGATTATGGTCACTGTACTTGTCCTCACCTAAAACAAGACAGACTATAAACCTCTAAAGGAACTTTGCATGCTCAACATGCGAGACAGGAAGACGAAAAATAACTGGGGAAACCAAAGTTTACATAACAATTTGATTTTGACTTAACTATAATCAGAAATAAACGCTCACCCTTTGCAACACAGTCAGTGGCAGCTTGGCAGCATAAGCAACAATAAGAGATGTGCTTGGCTTGTCTCCTAGTTACTGTTTTGTGTAGATCCTACATCCTCTCCCAGTATCTCATGAAGCTCAGAGAAGTGCAGAATAAGCCTTTGTCTGTCTACACAGTACAAACTTACTTTCTGGGCAAAGAAAATATTTCAGAAGCCTTCCATGTTACTGGGAGCTTTCTCAGGGGTAACAGGAGCAAGGATTCATGTGGAAGAAAACGGACAGAGGCAAAAGTTCAGAGCTCCCAACTCATATGGGAAAGCTTCTAAAAAGTACCAGGTTCAGCATAAACTGAATGTGTGAAATTCTCATGTTTTTCTTTGAATAAATTTAATTCTTGCTCACACTTGGAAAAACTATGTGTACTTTTCTTTTTTTTTAAAAAACTCTCATATTTTTGACAGTTTTATAGACTGAGAACGCAGTTGATTTATGAAACTGTTTACTAATGCTGGTGACACAGCCCTTATAAGCAAAAATATTTAGCACATACTCCACATGAAGATTAACTAGAAGTAAATGCCTCAAGATTGTCACCTATTTCCTTTCCAGTAGGACACAGATTTATAGCTAAGCTGCCGCACAGCTGCTGCTGATTAGCAAGCAGCAGTGAGACACTTTCAAGATGGGACACAGCACTGCTGAGACAATTCAGCAACCCCTGCCTCCTCAATGGAAAAAAAAAAAAAAGGAAGATGCAGGTGGGTGGCACAAGAGAGATCGAGGTCATTTCATAATGATGAGATTGCATCTTGTAGATAAGACTTCATAAAGACTCAACACTTAAAAAATCAAATCCTTCTGACTTTTGGTAATATTTTTGTTTTAGGTCTGTATTTTTATATGATTTCTCTTTCAACAACCCCTTCCCCACGCTTGACTTCGAGATTTTTTGTCTAGACAGACAGCATTCTGAAGGAGTATTTTCAGTTAGTCTTTTCACTTTACTTTAGGTTTGAGCATCACCAACAGAGATTATTCTGCTCTTTTCAAATGGGAGATAGCCATCCCATTTCATCCCAAGCTCTAGCACAGAGGTGAATGCACTACTTGTTGAACAAACAGTAATCAATAACTAAATGTTTTGCCTGCCTGTTTAATAATTGAAGCTAACAGTATACTTTAGTTAAAAAGCCTCTTCATTAAACAGAATGCAACTTATTCCCCTACCCCTTTCTCCACTGTGCTGTCTCCTATTCTGCAGGCATTTGCAGATGCTTCTTTTTCTGTTGTGTTTTTTTCTGTAGCACCATAAATACCACATCTCAGTTAAAGCTGCTGCTTTAGTGTTTGTACAACATAAACTGCAATCTTACAACTCCTCAAGCACGTTATCCCTCTTCACTCTCCAGTTTTATCTGCTTCTTGATTCCTACCCATCTTTTTCTGCCCAATTTACTGTATGTTACAAGATCCTCATGGTATCTTACTACAGTCATGTATAATACCCAGTAACGCAGAGTCCCAGGCCTTTAGAGTGAGCTCAAGACACAGTTGGAATACTAACAGCAGATTGTGAGTATAAAAAGAGCATTGCCCTGACAAACAAATAGTGGTGGATATGAGAATTGTCACATACCTTGAAGCTGTACTGCTTGGAAACTGCTACAGTACTGTGGACCAAGCTTATTAATCACTTCCATGGCTTCCACAGAGATGGCTTCTTCAAACAAGTATGTCGGGCCAAGGCGCCAGGTCAAGGAGGACTTCTGTTTCCAAATCCGAGGAGTAGATATGTACCCATAGACATCGACAAAGGAAGAGGGTTCCATGGAAATACAGCTACCTGGTAAGGGCTGGAGATATTGCATCTGCAACAGAGGAAGAATTCATTGAGGGGACTCAACACACCTGGGATGCCTTACCGTCTTGTCCCTGAAAAGTACTGCCTGCTGCTTCTTTCCTCAGTGAAGTTTCATTCAGCTGTGCAACTGCTCCTTTTTTTAGGAATTGGACTTTCAGAAGTATCACAAACATAAGCATTTTTAAAAGTTCAAGCCTAAAAACACAGTCAAAATAATTTCAAGTGTTGGCAAATACAAACCCTACCATGACCCCAGACTTGTGTTTCCTGTTTTAAACACTGTAACACAAACTCTGACTCTCAACACAGAAAGCAAAGTTACTGATCACACCTTGTACTAGGCACCTAGCCTGGAGTGCCCAGGTGCGTCAGTTGGCTTCAGTGAAAGTGACATATTTTAGGAAGCTGGACCATTCACTTTTGGTATCAAAATAAGTAATCATCCTCCTAAATTCAGCCTATTTTATTTAAATGTGGACAGCTCTAGCAGGAAGTAGTTGGAATTTCTTTGGTAGAGAGTAACTATTTTGTACTTCAGGGTTTAAACTCACCTTTAACGATTACTGTTAGGATCAGAGAGCCTAGCATTTACTGATCTCTGACTACTGAGGTGCAGAAGACAAGTCTAGCCAATATTAGGAGGCAGAACTTAATACTTGAGTGAACAAATACTAGCCTTGATGCAACACAGTAACCCAATCACCCCCAGCTCCACCACTCAAAACCAGCTTTTGGTGTTGTTAACCACCTTTGAGCAATTCTGATTTCTCACACAACCTTTTCTCCACTGCACAAATCAAGATGAAGGCTTGCATCATGTCAGAGACCCCAGCACTGGGACCATCTTTTATTTACTAAAGGCTTGTTTTATTTATTATGAGTTGTTTCACTGTATGTTAAACACATTTGCTGTGAATTCTTTAATCAATTGCAATGTTTAGGCCTAGTTTTATTGATGACTTTCAGTCTCATTTGAAGGAAGGCAAATTAAATTAAATTTTCATTCTTGAAACAGATATAGGTCCCAAAAGGCATTTAGAAGACAGATCATTTTTCTCAAGTATGGGAAAGAGAATATTTGGAATTAAACAGGTTGCTTCTACAAAGGAAGTATAAAACACACAAGTGAGCTTTGCATTTGTGGAGATTGATTTGAAATATGGGAACAAGAAGGAAGAGATCAAGGTTACAGGTTTCAATTAAGAAAATGATTATATTCAAAAACAAAACAAAAAAACCACCACACCAACCAGAGAAAAAATAGAAATAGGCTGCATTTTCAACACTGCCAGCCTGGAGCATTCAGAATCCAAAAACCAAGTCTCAGAAATAAATTGAGATTAGCTTCAAAACCAGGAACATAATGATAATGACAATATAAACCAGAGGCTGTACTCATTCATCCTGTAGATTATGCCCACTTCAGGTGCATTTGTACTGCTGTCCTGTGATATCTCATGCAACCTGAGAAATTCACCATTTGAGTCTAGTTCAGAGCCTAAGTATAAGCTGATAACATACTTCTAAAAGCAGAACATACACCCTGTTTTGTATGGATTTCTGACTCCACTCACACACAGCGCAGTGGCACATGTTATATATGCAAATCACCGTGCTTTGAGCCTCTCAGATTAATACTGAAAAGTCATGATATGTGCGTGGAGAAAATGAAAGGCAGATGTCAGGCACAAGATCTATGTAGACAGCCTTTACCTTTGCTGAACCAACCATCTGACCATTTATATAAGCAGACACAAAGCAGCTCTTCTTTGCTTCCTTAGCAACTGTCACTGTGAGATGATGCCACTGGCCAATGACCAGCAGCTTGCCACAGTCAAACTGGACTTGCCCTGGAAATGGAGAAGGATGTAGGACCTCACCCTCAGGTTCCATGATATCTGTAACAGCAAACACAGGGGGCAGTCAACAGAAAGTTTCTCACCTTCCCCTGCCTCTGGAACACAAGTATCAAATGTGACACAAAGAACATGACTTAGTGTGATTTGACATTATACTGTTCAATGTCTTTAAAACATTCCCTGAAGGTCTGTTATCAGGCCCTGAGACTTGCACAACTCTCAAGATCCCGCCAGCATACAATGTGCCATAACCCCTAATAACACCTGCTAGTTTCCTCAGTGCTGCAAAACCAGACTGAACTAGGACAACACCAACATATTCTAAGAGGAGAACCCCTCAGGATATTCACTGAGTTAGCTGACACAGAAAAAAATCCTAGTGAATTCATGAGATGATAAAACTCTGTACATGAATTTGTAGGATTTAGGAAAAGAGGCAACCTGGGATTTTTAACAACATCTAAGGGAGCACTCACACAATGTCAGCTGTGCAAGAAAAATCCCAGCTACTATTCCACTCCATTTCCAAACTCTTCTGAAATGTTCAATCACATTCACATTTGAAGTACTTACTATACTCAGTAAAGAGGAAGGGATAAATATCAACAAGGAAAAAAGCTTAATAGGCTGGCATGACAGAAAAATGAGGAGAGGAGGAAATGAGCTGTTTGATTAGGAAGCTAGATCACTCCCAAACTCCTCAGTCCTACTTTCCAAACCTGCTTACTGCCACACAGAGCAGGCAGGGACCAGCTTGTTCAAGTCCAGCCCCCACAACTGCACACAACCATATAACTGATGTTCAAAAGTTTTATCATACACCACAGGCCACAAAGCAATTCTCAATGTCTACAGCAAATTTAAAATGGAAACCTGACCAAGAATTACAATCACAACAGGCTGCCAGAAGAAAACCAAAGAGATAAGAAGTTCTGGGTACTGTGGCACTCAGCTTGACTGAGAAGAGCCTTACCGAGCGGCTGGAATTCCACTTCTTCTGTGGAAATGACCAAAGAATGATCCTGTGGGAAAAAGCTTACTGAAAAGCAAATAAATTCTTGCTCTGTTCTTGACATGTGCCTCACGACTGTGAGGAAACGGAGTGGGTGACTGTTGTGCACCAAACCAAACTTGATAACCAAAAACCAGCAGGAGAGTGTCAGGCCACCTGAGGGAGGGAACATTCTGGTGCCTGCAGACAGGAAACAAAAAGGCAGTAAGGAAGTTGGTTTCCATGTACAGACATTAGTAAACTGTTTTCTGTTTCATCTGTAGCCCAAACCATGTAAGAACCATTATCAGAATATGAGTTTAAGTTCTGTTCTTGTCTGTTAGATTTCACTACCTATCTTCAATAACATATACTGCACTATAGATGTGTGCACATGTATAAATGACCTAAAATTGACTGATGAGAAATGACTACCATATCTCCATGGCATGGACCTCCCTCAACTGGGAAGCAGTGAGCCAGAAACAAGTTTTCTCAAAGTTCACAAAATTCAGGAAGCAAAAATAGAGCCATTTCCCAGTACACCCAATAGAGGATTTTGATCTGTAGGAGAATCCCATTTGATGTTAAATGACAGTTTCTATTCCTCCTGTGGGAAATTACCCTAAAATATGGTGACTCTTACTTGTTAAGACTGTTTTCTCAGCAGCTTGCTTTAAATTTGCATTCCTAATGTTAATGCATAACCCTATTAAGCAGCACCTGATACTGTATTTTGGTGAGCAGCCAGAGTTATACAACTCAGAGCTGCAATGGGCCACAGAGACAGAAGTGTGTTGAAACACATACCCTGTTTGCTGCCATTTCTTACAAATGTTGCAAGCTTACAATGAAGCTGAAAAGTCAGTGCTTTCAGGAAGATGTAGGTGAGTCAAAGTGCTTACCCATGCCAATTCCTCCTGAGACAGATTGCTCTGCACTGGGTCCCATGACAGTGGCCAAGGCAGGCAGGTATAAACACCTACAAAAGCAAGCAAGCAATCACCCATTCATCAAAAACAAAGGCCATCAGTGAGTTAATACTGCAGAATCATGAAAGCAATGTAGAATCTAGGCTATCAGCAACAAGACAATAACAAAATAGGTCAGAAACATTGCTGCAAGGAAGGCAGTGATAGGGCACAAGGATTGGCTAAGATGGAGAGAGAATTGATTAGTTGCTGTGTCAATAATAAGGGTTGGAGACTGCAGAGCAGCTAAAGAAAAAAGCCACAGCAGCAATACCCGTATCCTTCCATGGACATGTCAAACTCCACAAACGATGGAGCCAAAGCAGTGCTGTGGAGCTGGAAGTTTCGAGGTGATGTCATGGAGATGAGACTCATTGCAGTCTGGAGTGCCAATGCAGATCCCTTAGACACCCAAGGAGAGCTGCTGACTGGCACAACTGTCTGAGGATCCATTTTATTGTCCACCATGTCCTTTTGTGAACCTACAAGATCAACACAGTGACAAACCAGATCAGCGTCTGAAATACTTTTGTCAATCACAGGCTTTGCCCATATTTAATTTATCACTGCTAAGAACAGCGCCGCATGCTCTTCAAATAACACATCCTCAGCAATACACAACAATATTGCACTGAAGTAATTTCAAATTTCAGGCACACTCCACCTTCACTATGTCTGTCTTGGAGCAACCTATTCCAACAGCAATTTCCTGTCATTACAGAGATATCCATAATCCAGACACTGTTATCAGGAACAGGCTGTTCATTGTGTGCTTACCTTCACTCCAAGCTGTCTTAGCTGAATCACTCCCCTGACATGAAAGGACCTTGGTCTTGTTTGTGCTGGGCCTGGAAGCTAGTGGTGGAGAACCACTCAACCAAAGAAATTGCCTAATGTGGAGAAAAAAAAAAAAAAAAAAGATGAAAGCAACCAAAAAATGGAAAACAATCAAGCCAGACACTTTGGATTCATAGCCTCAGACCTCTGGAGACCAACTTTCTTATTGGATACTAAATTTTAAAGACACCCCAAACAAAGCAGAAGGAAGATTTTCTGTTGTATCATCATAAATATTTGTTTTGCTTTATACTTCTGCTTTCAATGTTTTCCTATTGAAAAAAACAAAGGTTTATTTTCTTTAGCAATACTTTTGAATACTACTATTTTTTTCAGAAAAACTTCATCTACACTCTGATCCCTAACATGTACTCTCATACCTAGCATTTGTTAGTATTAAAGAAGAAAGTACACCTTTTAAACAGAAACAACAGACACTGAGAAACATGACTACAATTTTATTTCTGCACCTGTCATTGACATGAATCTGAGCTAAGAGAAAGTTGCCTTTACTCTTCAGGGAACAGCTTCTCCATATGAATACCTGGAGAGAATAACGCTACTTGTTTTGCAATTATTTAATTAGTTACCATTCTTAAAAGGATTTACAACCACTGCAGAGATGATGCAGCAGAACACTACAGACTCGTAACATCTTCAGTAAGTCATTTAAGCATGTACCCTGTGATCAATATGTTAGTAGTATTACCTGAGACTTTGAACAAAAGGCTGAGTTGTGCTGAATTAGAGCACTACATGAAGTAGTAACAAACTCTGCAAAACATTTGCACCACTAAAGCAAATGAGATACAATCTGATACCTTAACACAGCTGGCTCAATAGCCTGTGATGCAAGCTTCTCAAACACTCTAGTGAGGGGCAGATGCAGTGGATGGCTCTCATCGCAGAAGGCATCCTGACAGGAAGTTATGATGGTGCTCAGCAAGCCAGATCCACACATCACCTGTCGACTTTTCTCTGACTTCACCAGGGACTGGATATGATCAACCACAGCATATTGAATTTCCTGTGAAAGCTGAAATGGACACAGAACTGAAGTCAGTGTGATGGAAATAAAACTGCACATGGTGACTGATTTTTTTTCAATTGTCCAAACTCTGGGTGTAAAAATTTTTGGGCAACTCACTGCAAGACACTGAGGTGCTGGAGCGTGTCCAGAGAAGGGCAATGGAGCTGGTGAAGGGTCTAGAGCACAAGTCCTGTGCAGAGCAGCTGAGGGAACTGGGGTTGTTCAGCCTGGAGAAGAGGAGGCTTAGGGGAGACCTTATCACTCTCTATGACTACTGGAAAGGAGGTTGCAGAGAAGTGTATGTTGGTCTCTTCTCCCAAGTGACCAGTGATCAGACAAGAGGAAATGGCCTCAAGTTGTGCCAAGAGAGGTTTAGGTTGGATATTAGGAAAAATTTCTTCCCCGGAAGGGTCATCAGGATTGGAACGGGCTCTCCAGGGAGGTGGTTGAATCACCATCCCTGGAGGTATTTAAGAGACCATTGGATGAGATGCTGAAGGACATGGTTTAGCAGTAGTATTAATGGTGTTAGCCTAACAATTGGACTTGATGATCACAGAGGTCTTTTCCAACTTAAAAGATTCTACGATTCTTTCTTGCCACAGCACTATGGTAGTAAAGGAAGAGAACAATCACCTCCCATTCAAAAGAAGGGAGCGTCATCAAGGGCAGATTATTAGGCATAAGCTCCAAGACCAACATAGTAACTCAGAATATATGTAACAGTAAGCATGTGGAGAGTCATGCTGACATGATCTACCCTTCATTCTAAAAGCACTGATCTTAAATAAAATTGTATCTAGCAATATAATGAAACACTTACTTGATTTTAAACACTTCTCTACATGTCTTGATGAACTGAAGCTTTAGATCATCATTGCTTCTTAATGGTCTTAAAGTTTCTCAATTCTCGTAAATTATCTTTAGAGAAATCTGTTCCTAACGAAGAATGAAGCCTAGCCCATTGATCTACCTATATTTCACACAAAACTATCTGTGCACCATATATTTAAACACAAATCTTAGAAAGATGAAATGTTCCCCACCCCCAAGAGCTCTTTGGCTTTCTCATATGCTCTTCTAGGAAGTATCTATGCAAACACTTAAAGAAAATAACAATGGTGGTAGAGACAGATTAGGACATTCAGATTTAATTTTATAACATGAATGAGAAATGGCTTCAATGGATTCAGAATAAACAAGCTTATTATGGGTAAAGAGGAATTCAGCTCTTCTGCATCCAGACCAAACTCAAAACCTGTACAGGACAAATTCAAATCCAACAAGGAATTTGCTTTCAAAGTACTCAGCAACAAAATATTTTTGTAAATTCAACTACTATTTTTGATATCTGAAGGGCAAGTTCTTTGGATAACATTTCTTCTCTCTGAAGGACTGTTCATTTCCAGTGACACAAGTTTCACTACGCATCTCATTATATACAGAAACACCAGACTGAACTACACTATTCTCCACAGAGGGGTACGTATTGCTACAGTTTATCAAAGCCTCACTTTAATTTATTCGATACTTTAATTACTCTTTTACTCCACTTTTACTGGATGCAGGAAATTATTTGGATGTATAAAACCATGTGAAAACAGAGGACACAGGTTTTGACTAAGTGAAACCACTGGTTTATTCCCCAAAATAAATCCAATAAGAGTATAATGGCATACAAAAAATTGATTGTTTTCATTAGTTTAGTAGCTTTGTCAATACCAGTACTGCCTTGTTTTGAATAAAATGTGCTGTTTTCATGGATCTTAGTTCCAGTAAAATGAGATTTTAGTGGAAATATTAATGGTGGCCAGGAAACCAGTCTGTGTGTTTCTATATGCATGGATTGATTTTCCGAACACATATTACTTGCACCATGGATCAGGACATTGAAGGTGCAGTTAGAATGTAGCTGGGCTCACAGCTCTCCCTCAGATTACAGTCTTAAAGGCAAAATGTCACCTAGCAATTTGGCCAATCCATTTAAGTAGTTCCCAGATTCTTGCTCCTAAAACAGTTAGAAACTTGCACACAGTTTCAAAACCTGGAGCTGAATTTATTTCGCTGTTGTCTTCTAAATGATTATGCTATGTTTAAAATGAGCAAGAACTTTGAACCTCTGGCAGTGTGGGTTCATTTCAAAAGGATGGAATATTCTTAGGTTTAAGAATGATAGAGCAATAATTCTATGTGTAATTGCAAAAAGCAAGCACCTTTCAATCTCAGGAGCACCTCTCACCTGAAAAGCTATCAGCCCTTCATAGGAAATTAAAAATAACTTCCTAACATACTATAGAGATTCACATTTACTAATGAAGAAATGAAAGCATCAAAATGCGTTAGATATAAGGAAGACATTCTTCCCGGTGAGGATGGTGGGCCCTGGAACAGGTTGCCCAGAGAAGTTGTGGATGCCCCGTCCCTGGAAATGTTCAAGGCCAGGCTGGATGGGTCTTTGAGCAACTTGGTCTAGTGGAGGGTGTCCCTGCCCATGGCAGGGGGGTTGGAACTAGATGATCTTTAAGGTCCCTTCCAACCCAAACTACTCTATGATTCTATAAAAGTAGCACTTTCAAAAAGCTCCATGCAACTCAGGATTTTAAATTGTGCTTACAAAAGAAAAGCTAATATACATCAGCTAAAACCCATTGTCTGTAGAGATCCTGAGCCACTTCTGAAAATAGTCTGTGAAACTTTTTCTTAAAATGTTATTAAAAAAATAATTATAAATCTATCACCTTGCAAATCTCTGTTGCAGTTTCCAGCTGCAAGCACATTCACATTATATCACAGTGTTTTCCTGATTAACTCTTACCTTCTGACTTTAACAAGCAAAACCTACTTTGTTGACAGTATTGTACAACTGGTTTTACAAAGGTACAGAATAACTTGCATTCATGCACTCCTTGGAAGTAGGCAGGGAAAAAAGTACTATGAACTGCATGAACCATTTCTGCTTTTCCAAAAACATGATCTAGATAGGGCCTAGATAAATGCCTCACATAAATTACATCATCTCGATCAGACTTTTCACATTTTCCCTTGATACAGCTTGTGTGTGAGAAGCTACAGAGCTTTCCTCATATGAACACCAGGGCTACTATTGCCTTCCTGAGAAAACACACTAGTAAGTCTTGATCATTTGAATCCAGGCAACAAAATCTCCTTGTAATGTTAATAATCCTTTTACCTCCTGCTCTCCAAATCACCTTTGGTTGTAGTATTTTTTTCCCCCCTCACAGTACTAGCTGAATGCAGTGTCTCCTTCTCATTTTTCTAAGCTACTGTTCAGTGCTATAATATGATGTTCATCACACACCTGAGAGGAAGTCAAAGCTGTCTCTGTGTGCCACCTTATAAATTATATGATTGCATGAAAAACAAGACAAAGTACAAAATGATCTTCAGTATAGTTAGGCAGGGATTCTTGGAAAAGTTCCTATCTCTTCAGTCCAGTGTACAATATCAAGATTTTAGTACAACTTCAGAGTCACTGGCTCCTTTTTAATGAGAAAGTGAATAGCAAGAGAAACAGGAAAAATTAAAGGCCAGGCTGTGGGGTTGGAAGCACAGGAGGAAAATTGCTTGATCTGTAAAAAAAAGTGAAAGCATCAGAAGTTTGTTGATCAATGAACAAGAAAACTTCTTACTAAAAGCCCAAAAATAACGTTGGAAAAGAGCATGCAAAAAAGCTGTGCATTTTCTCTAAAAAAAAAAAAAGAAAAGAAAAAAAGTGCTGTAATAAGAACAGGCTCAGCAAAAAAAAAATCCCTCCAGAGACAAGGCTGGAGCAAAGCATGCAGGAAAGTTCTGAGGGGAAAGAGCTGACCTTCAGCTATCAACCCAGGCTGGAGGACCCACTGCCAGGATGTTTCTAGTCTCCTTCCTCCTCCAGAGTTATGGTCCATTCCCCTTTCCTCTCTCACAAAGCCTTGACTGCACATCCCAAAGGAAAATAAAGCTCTGGCCAAATACCTGAAGAATTTCCTTGTGCAGATAAAGAGGTGCAGAAATTCAGGAATTCACTGTGATATTAACAGTTACATTAGCAGTGATATTAGTAATATATATCTGAAGGCAGACAGATCTCAGATGTCCCACAGCCTTCTGTGGGCCATATCCATGTCAGAGAGCTTTTTAGTTTAGAAAGAATTTATGTTTTTAAGAAGTACAGATACTTGGAAAGTGTTATGCTGTTAACATCCGCAGTGAGAACAACTAGCTTAGGCTAAATTTAAAACAGGGATAAAGATATTTTTAAAAGATGCAAAGTCCTTATTGATGCACAATGTTTTAGTTTTATAACAGTGAAAAAGACAGCAGTTCATCATAGGAGAGAAATGAATAAAAGTAGAGAGGACAAATCTAGCTGTAGAAGCAATAATATTATTTAACAGAAGTATAGATGATTTACATAATGAATCATGTGAGTATTTTTTGCCCATACTCACAAGAAACATTCCAGGATGATGACAAAGAATTTAATCACACTTTGATTCTCTTCTCGAAAGTTCTCTTCTTTCCTTTACCCAGTCCTGTCAGATCTAGATCTCCTTAGGTGACATCGCAAATGGAAAATATCTGGCATGACACACTGGAGTCTTAAAAGCCACAGTTCCAAAATGTCAGACAAACATGAAATATGTCTGAGAGGAAACTGAATATCCTGAACCAAATATCCAAAGTTGATGTTAACCTGTCTCACTTGTACTTAGTTTTTGAAACATGCGACAATGCTACCTTTCCTCACAAAACCAGCAGCATATTAATAAAAGGAAAATCCACCTAGTATTTGGTCAAACATATCTATTCAAAGGGAAATTCCTTCAGTTATTATCCTTCTACCGAGTACCTCCACTAACCATTGAGCTCCACCTTTTGTATCAGACCTTGCCTGACTTCCGTGTACCGAGTGGCATCTCATTTCACAAGGGTCATGCAGTGGTATATGTTTTACTTAGTGGACTAAGTAAAAAAAGAGCGAGATAGGAAGAAAAGATGAATGCACTTAAATGCGTAACTGAAATTGCTGGAATTTGTGCTCTAGCCCTTCATATTTTTAAGAACACTGCCATCTACCGAGAGTCAGGGGCTTTCTCTTCCATACAGCCCAGCCCCAAAGCCAAATCCAATAGTTTCTTGATGACACTCTCTCATTCAATTAACGGTTCTACTTGTTTTTCAGAAATTAATTACTGTAATTAACAAAATTTCACTAGCTGCTGGCTTGGTTCCCCCACACAGAGTTAGCAGCAGTTAGTTGCACTCCCAACTTCTATATCTCTTGATGAACAATCTGTTTTTATTTCAATTTACTTCAACTGTATTCAAGTATTTTAGACCACATAACAGATACAATATAGGCAATATATTTGCTCAGAGCTGGAGTGTGTATGGAAGGTTTGACAAAGCAAAGGAAATTATAAGCTGCATTGAAAGTTTATAGACTGTTAGGCCTGAAGAGCCAGACTGTTCTGGTTGCTAGGTCCAACAGCAATATTTTAAACAATTTTCAAGGGACTTCTACACTTGTACACTTACAGTAAGTATTGTGGGACAAAGACCCAAGTTTCTACACATCAGACAGGTGTAGAAACACTTATCAAACTGATAGCCAAGAGCCTTTGTTGTTCTTATATCTGTGAATCAGTGAAATTTGTGCTGTTCCTTCTGCCAGTGTTCTAGGTAAATTTTAGTACTCCCACATCTGCAAAGAGTAAGCAATTCTTGGAAATGAAGCTACAGAAAAGTAGAGGACACTGTTTAGATGGCACTTTTGATATGTTCAGACTCACCTGAGCATGTCCCTCTTTGTACAGCTTTGGCAGCAACCTCACCATTACACACACAGCACCTGGATGTACAATGTCGCAGTCTCCCATTTCCCATCTGCAGCAAAAATAAGCATAAACTTACTGTCACAATTAACATTAGCAGCAGCAAAAAGAGTCCAACAATGTTCCAGCAGAGTACAGAGCATAGCAGTAACCAGGCACAGCATTTGAAACTAAGTAAACAACATCGGTGACCTGGAACAGGTGGAAACCTCCTTGAGCCAGACATTACCTGCTCAAATGCTCACATCCCAGGGACCTGCATATTCAAAGATGTGCAGCAGCCTCTTTAAACAAACTTTGGCTTTGAAGGTATTTTCAGTACAGACGACAGACAATCAAAGGGATCTTTCTGATGCATAAGCCCAGAACTAGTGTTGTAATTTTTTCTATTTTCAAGCAGTTTGACTTTGGTCAGACAACAACTTCAGTACTTTCAAGCCATAACAGCAGCAAGCAAAGATGAGAGAGTCTTGATAAAATCAGTATTCCAATCTTGCCTTCCAACACCAGAATATGCCTGAACTAATAAAAGGAAGTTAAATATCTGTGCTTCCCCACCAGCTTCCATTTTTGCCATGCATCACCTTTGTGTACTCCAGCACAGGAAGGAACTGAGGTATCAGAGTTACCACAGAGATCTGCTTATGCCATGATGAAGGCTAGAGGTCAGATATATCTCAAAGATGAAGCCACAGCATAGAAGAAACTCTAGTAAAGGCACTGCAGGAGCATCACATTCAGAGTATAATCAGCATTTCTGGGTGCACCTCTGAATCAGAGTTGTGATGTGCACTGCCAGAAACGTCTGTCCCAAAGAGATCTCGTGAGAAAAGGCAACACCTAACAGCCATAATTAGATTTAAAAAATAAAGCAAAACATGCTTTATGGAGTTCATAAAAAAAGGGGTACAAGTAAAAGAGGAATCATAAAAAAAAATCTTCTACAAGGGACCTAAAGGAGGGAAAAGCTGCAATTAACATGTTAGCCACTTCAAAAAGGTTCATGTGATATAGCAGAGGAGCGAGTAATGTGTCGCACACTGCCACACAGTGACAAATAATTCTTACTGCACTCTCAAGAAAGATCTTTGAAGAGATTGCTCATTTGCAATATTCTCTGCATAATTAATCAAAATCAGATCTGGCAGAAATACTGTAGCAGTGGCTCCAGTGTGGACACATACACCTGTAACTGACATGAATGTGGGTGAGTTTTTAAACGTCAAACAAGAAAAAAAAGTACACACTGAAAACACATTCTCCTCCCATCTCACGCCAAAAAACTCTAAACACCTTTAAAGAGAAAAATCCAGGCCATTAGAATCAATAGTACCAAAATTTCAGCTTTTCTGCAAAGGCTGTGCTCATCAGAGAAATCTTATTTTTAGCCTAAGCCATAGTATTCAAGGACTGACTTCCCAAACTTTCAATTCAATTTAAACTTATATTTCTAGCACTATAAAAATATATTGCCAGGCATTGTGCCCAGTTCTCCTTCATAAAGACTTAGGTACTGAGGAAATATGGTTACCTATGAACCTTAAAATTTTTTTCATATTGAAGCTTTTCTTTTTTTACAGCTCATATGTATTAAGATTAAATGTAAGCTAACAAAATGTGAATATCAGAAGACAATAATAGAAAGTGATCCTTTAAAAAACAAAATCATGAAATGGTTAAGACATTGCCGTAAGGATAAGGAGATATTTTTGAGCACTGTCTGACAGTTTAGCACTCTCCAAGACTTAAGAAGGAAGAACAAAGAAGGAAAATCCAGAGTCCCTGCCCAGCATGGAACTACACTTCAACTTCCCTGACAGCACTGCACACTTGCTCCCCTCTAAGAGTATTACCAAAGTCTTACCTTCAGCCAGTGGTTGTCCAAGAGACCCTCATTTTCTGCCTTGTCTTAGTACAAAAGTTGTCTCCAGGTACCAACTCCTCACTCCTGCAAATAGCCCATCTCGCACACTCCTACCCCACCAGTATGATGGTGTGAATCCCAAATCTGCTCTGCACTGACTGGTACTTAAAAATGAGACAAATAAGAGGGTCTGGGGACAAAATGAGATGCTGCAAAGAACCTGAAGAGACATTAGCACAGTGAGTCTGTGGTAACAGCCACTGCAGCAGGCACTCTGCTAGAGTGGGCACAAAGAGGGACTTCCCTCCCTAAAAGAGGTCAGGCCCAGTTAACACAGGTTGCAGCAAGCTACTTCTAATCACCAGGAGCAAAAGGAAGAATAGACACTCATCTGTCACAGAAGGGGTTTCAAGCATTAACACAGTAGAAAGGAAAACAGAGGGCTGTTTTTCAGATGGGAATGAAAGGGTCAACTTCCCTGTGGTCCAGTAGCTTGCAGCATCACTGGCCATAGGCAGAAAGAGGCTAGAATATTACCTAGTTAAAACACTGATTTTCTAGTGTCTCAGTCACAGGGCCCAGTAGGATCACCTCCTTTCCCCCTCTCTGGGGATGTTAAATATATGTTGCAGGATGGGGCATCACAAACCACATACACAGACTGTACTCAAGTTCCTCTTCTCAAGCTGCATATCCCCAGGCTGAAGCCTTCTTTAGGAGGAAGTGGGAGTGTGGAGTACAGCTAAGAGGAAGCAGCATGTGGGGAACCACAGGCTTGCAGGAACTCTGGGAAGTTGATTTCTTATTTTTATTTTCAGAAAATTTACTGCTGGAAGAAGATACAGGCTCTGTGGCCTAGAGATCAACAGCTTGACAATACATGTTCCTCTGTTGTGTTTGCATACACTTGTCCTGGACATTCCCCAGCTACCTCTAGCTAACCTGGCTTCCTTTTGTGGCTTCTAATCCCAGAATCAAAACGAAACTGTCCCAAACCAGACACAGAACTGAGTGGATCCCAATTTATAGGATTAATTTATCCACAAGTGGTATTCACTGTTACAGTTCAGCATGCAAAACCACACAGGACCTAGGAAGCTTTGCTTTATGTTTCAGACCTAGTAACTCAAGAAAGACAAGCAGAAGACAGAGCCATACTGAGTATTCACTCCTCCTGAGCCACCAAGTCCTCTCCCTAGCACTATCTAACTAGAAACTTCCAGTTTAATTAAAAAACTGGTGATAGGGAGGCAAACATCTCCATGACTATTTTAAAATCAGTTGCACAAGGAGCAAAGAAATCTACTGTATGTTTTTCTAGTTGCTTCAAACAAGTACAGATATGACCAGAAATACTTACTCAGCCTGCCTCAGCACTCACGGAACAAAAGTTCTGCTGACTTCAGTGACTGCTAGCTATGTGTGGCAGACCTAATGACTTGGTCTTTAAACCTGGAAGATGACTGTGGAATAACCTACAATAATGGCTGAAGGAATCTCACAGTTATAAACTTAGCCTTTTTAAGCATAACTCCAACCAGAAACATTTTTGAGAAGAGGACTGAGAGATCCAAGATAAAGCTACAGACACACATGAAGGGGCAGAAGATCTCACAAGTTACAAAATACATTATTCAGAATTGATTCAAAACTGATATCTACTTTGATTTCTGGTGTAGTCTTTTCTTCCTGCAAAGGATATATATTTTTATATAATCCTTCATTACGTGTGGTAGGAAGCATTATTAATCTTTTTCCAATTTTCTCTATTTCCGCTGTATGAGTGAATGAGTAAGTATGTGTGTGTCTCTTCACGTCTGGACACACATGCATGAGGGAATATTTAAAATAAAATAGTTTTTATTTTTAATGTGACTGGAAACAGCTTTCCACATAACTGAAAAAGTCAAAATTGATTGAGGCAGATTCAAGAAGAGACTAAAAGTAAGCTTCAAGTCACAGCAACCCTTTCCTTGGAGCTCAGTCTTGATCCTGCTTTGTACATGTCAGAACCTTCAGCACATACTCTGCAACAATTCGGGTTGATGTCCCAGTGCTCCACTGAACACTTCTGCCCCAATTTTACTTTTCAAAAAGAAGCAATTGCTGCTGTCTGGAGGCCTGGGAGTTTGGACTGTGGCACTGATTTGTTTGTTGTAGCAGGTTCAATCACACCTTACCTCACTTTACTATCATATAAAATGCAGATACCTGCCTTTCTATTTTATTTCCTGTAGTAAATAAAGACTTACTTCTCTTCAGGGTTTCCCCATAGCCTGTAGGCAGAAGCAGGTAATTTTTTGCCTGGTCTTTTGAAAGCAACAGGATGTTCTTCTTGAACTTGTAGTCCCTCCTGGTCATCTCCTGATGCTTCTCCCATCTCTGACTTTCTCTCTTTGAAGTAGCACTCCAGATGGAGTGTTCCTTTGACCATGTGATCAAGAAAATTCAGAATCCATATGCAGTTCTTTAGCCACACTGGGAAAGGTTCCGAAGAGCAGAAAGCTGCATTCAAAAATTCTGCAAATGTCCTTGTCTTCTCTAGGCTCAGAGGGATTTGCCATTCCCCTTGTGTCCAGAAGCATCCAAGAGAACCGAGATCCTCTGCCATCTTTTCAAAGAGACCATTCCTCTCAAAGAAGTTGCTGTTGACGGGGTCCAAGTGCAAGGCTGCAGTTATCCCCTGAAGTGTGTAGAAAACAAGCTCCAATACGCAATTTTGTCCAACTGCTGCCCACAGCCCAGGTGGAGGGTCCTGCAATGCACCTTCCATGTCTGAAAGAAGGGACAGGAGTCCATTGAATCCACTGCAGGTTCTGAAAGCTGAATGGCTCTTGGGACTCTCCAGTATCCTCAGGAGTGACTACAAACATTAGGAAGAAAGGAGACAAAAGAAGAACTTAAACCATGGGACAAAGAATCTTTAAAGTATTTTAAAATTCCAAGTTTGTACCAAAACTCTTTCACTGAAATTTCTTTCTTTGAAGAAAACCAAGAAACTTGGTTGAAGTAAAGTCACCACTGCACAACTTTTCTCCTCCTCCCTTCCTCCATGCAATGAGTCTAACAACCAACATTTGAGTACACCCTCAGGAGCAACCCATGCAGTCAGCCTGACAGGTAGAGAACAGTGCTCACAGGAATAAGCAAAGAAATCAGATTTGCTGCATTACATATCCTAGTCAGTTTGGCCAGTAGTAGTTCCAGACCTTTGGATATTCTTTTATCAGTCTTTCCAGACTCTCCCAAGAAATCTGCCTTTGCCTTAAATAAATTAAAAAAGAGGTTCAATTGTAAATAACCTCATATAGAAACTGAGAAGGCGGCACAGGCAGTTTTCTACAGACAAGTCTTTCTACAGCCATGAATACACACAAGGAATCAGACTAGACTTTTGCTCATATGACTGAGCAGACCCTTTCCAAAAAAGCAGCCACACAGGATGGCCCAAAGAATACTTCAAAGAAGCAGGGTGTCTTCATTAAGAAAGGCAATAATTACCTTTCTCAGCAGAGGCATTTTTAAATTTTGCACAACACTTGGGAGGAAAAAAACCATAAAATGTCAGATCCCAAGATAATGAAGTCATTAGATTTTCTCTAACTTCAGTGGCCTTAAAGAATGTAAGAATGTTATAAGTGGATGCCACTTGACAATATTACACATGCATAAAAAACAACTTATACAACTTCTAAGTTTTGAATGCTATGGGCTTGCCATTTTAAAACAAATCTAGAAAAGTTATTAAGAATTGTAGTGGTGGAAATACAGTTAGTGACGAAAAAAGAGCTTGCAGGAAAGAGTCTACTGTATTCAAATGTAATCCATGCCAAGTTTTCGGGATGTTGCACAATTAATTTTGTATATATGTTGGTCTTACAGGCACCAGGGACCTTTCAAATATGAGGCTGTAACTTTTCGCACTGGAAAGGGCTAATTTTACATATAAAGTTTCCCAACAGATATCCAATGAAAGAGGTTCACTTCACAACCTGCTGAATAGGAACAGCCTCTAACAGAAATATATCTCCCTGTAACAGGATCTAGGACTGTGAGAAAGTGTTGCCAGATCTGGAGGGGGAGGGGGAACTCTATTACTGTCATTCAATTTTGTATGATAATGTATCAAACCAGGCAGAGACTTCTGAACAGGGAGTAAATTTAATAACTCAGCGTTGAAGTTATCAGGATGGCTTTAACACATTTCAGAGAAGGTCAACAGTAACCACGTTTCCTCCAGCTCTAACTCAGTTAGAATTTAATCGCCTATGAGTTAGTATTCCTGTGTCTTGAATCTATAAAACTGATGTCTGCTGGAAACCCCTTAACTCAGTTAACGTTAACAGAATTTATTTCACATTCCATTATTTGTTATTCCTCATAATTGTCCACGTGCCACACTGGAATATGGCAGAGCTAATTGCATTTGGGCTCAGGCTTTAACAGCTAAATATATATTAGCAAATCAATCTGAATTTTTAACACAATCACTGTCCCAGTGGATGTAGATAATAAATTCATTTGCTTACATTATTCTTTCATACAGTTATCATTTGTCAAAATTAGATACTGAAGCTGCATTTATTTTCATATTACTTTGGACACCGTACTCAACTTTTCCACAAATGTTGTTCAAGTTTACTGTCTCAAATCAAAGCTATAAACTTCATCACTTTCTTTTTTTTAAGTAACATGGTTCTTTTATCAAAGAAGCAGCTGCTAATATTGTGCTGAAAGGTGAATTCCGTTCACACTTGGAGGAGAAGGTAGAATGATTCTTTAAATCAGTGCTTACAACACTGCTGCTTTTCAATTTGATGCCTATGATCTAAATCAAAATAAAGCACACTGATTCTTTCCCCTGCTTCATTACTTATCAATCAGATCCTCTATAAACACATCAGAGGCTAAGAATAGTTCTAATTTCTTCCTCTACACCTTCATAAGACTCCTTCTTTCAATCTTCTCACATCTCTTTTTCTATGACACCGGTGTATGCAAGAGCTGACAAAAGCAAGGACAGCAGTTTCAATCTTGAAAACTTGCCAGAATCAAGCTGTTCATCTCATGCCTACCCTGCCCCTTCCAAACATACTCCTTTACCTCTTCTCACATCCTCCCTCCACATCTCCTCCACTTCCATTCACGCTTGTTTCTTTTCCTGTCACATTACATAAAACTGCTCATACAACTGTGCCCTTTTCCATTTCCATTCCTCTGTCCTGCATTACTACTTAAGTCTTCAAAATATTACACAGTCTGATACTGAGTGAAAGTGTTGACCATGCACACCACTAAAAATCAAAGCACAGAATTTACCAGTACCAAAAACTGGCCCAGAATTTCCTTCAGTACTTACCTTCTTGGTAAAAGCACAGTGCTAGGGGTGAGGTTAAGAGAAATATGCCACAAACCAAGCAGTTTCCAAGAAACTAACAACCAAGTGGGAAGCCGCATTAATTACCTTCAGCAGATCAAGTTTCAGATGTAGTTCTCCTTGAGTAGAAGAACAGAGGGCCCCAATAATAATCCTCATATATTCTTCATAGTTGATGACTGATAGCTGCTCCAAGATGCTGAGAGTAGCATTCCTGTAGCACTCATCATCCAAAAATATCTTGATATATGGCACCATTCCATAGTCTTTCAGAATAACTAGGGACAAATACGGTATCATTTGTTACTCAAACTATCCTTTACTTGCAGTTTTCACAGGCAGATTTTCAGTGTTGGTGTGAAGTGATACATTTCTACAAATACAGCAGCAGAGGCAAGAAGAGCTGGTTAAGCTGAAGACAACACAAACTGAATGGCACAAGAACAACTAGGGATAAAATGACTGGATGACTATGGTTTCTGATCAGAGGAGACACCTTCCCAATACAATAATAAATGAAACAGAAAAGATGCCTTGTTAGTTTTCAGCTTAAACTTCTCTTTAGTTTATGAAAGGGACTGCTAGGTAGTTTGTGACAATATATTTGCACTGTGTAAGATGCTGCAAATATGGTGATCCTAGGATTCAAGGGTGAAATGAATGGATTCCAGTATTCAGAAAGAGTTCACTACTGTATAACTACGTTCCACAAGATTCCCTACAGCCAGTACTAAATGTATGAGTGTTACTCAGCACGCATCTGATTCTATCAAGATTTCAAATAATAGGCACCATGGAAGAAAATCTAAATAAACAAACAATACACAAAACACACACGTGGTTTTGTTTTCCACAAGGTACAT
This sequence comes from Eurypyga helias, assembly GCF_000690775.1. Taxonomy (NCBI): domain Eukaryota; kingdom Metazoa; phylum Chordata; class Aves; order Eurypygiformes; family Eurypygidae; genus Eurypyga; species Eurypyga helias. The sequence goes on from NW_010237900.1 coordinate 78,475, forward strand.
CTGTGTTTTCTATGTAAACACTTCAGGAGTATCCACATGGATGAGGGAAGCAGGGTGACTACCTGGATAAGGCTCATTATGCAGGATGAAAATATCTTTGCTTCATTTCTTCCCGGTGTAACACTCTTATCCTTACACTTCTAGATTTTGTCCTTCACTTCTCACGGAAGCACAAAAGCCAGAAAATGTATTGGTGCTCCCTAATAAGCATCATGGCCACTTGCCACCAAATATCACAAAGGTAATGCAGTCATATGTCATTTCTTACCTGTGTTCCTCACAGACCCCACTGTAAGAGCAGCCACCATCTTCAGCATCACAGCATTTAATTCCTTCTCAGTGCCTTCTTCCAGACCAGGTAAATGGGTTCCAGCTGTCAGTATATTAAAAGTCATAATACAATTTTTACAAGACATGGTTAACTGCAGCTAAAATATATTAGACCAAAAAGGAAAACCAGTTCTCCAGTAAATTCTCGTTTTCTCTTAAATATTACTTACAGGCTACTTGAACCCTAAAATGAGCAACAAAATACAGACAGGGCATTGTCTACACATTGGAGTCTAGCCTGGGGTTGGGACACACAGGTTTTATGCTATGCTCTGCAGCCCCGATCTCCTGCATAACTATAGGCAATACTGATAATAGTGATTTTTCTACTTCCCAAGTGTAGAGTCACCTGTTCAGTGATACCTGGTAAGAACACACAAATAAAAACATTACAGATTATGAGCTATGAAGTGGTAAATTATAACAGACAGGGAGTACATAAATACCTAAACTAAAAGTGAAGAGCAGGAACCCCCTGCATGCTTAAAGGCAAACATTTTCAGGATCATATAGTGAGAGGTAGGCTTGAAGTTTGCAGACTAATTTTCTGAAAACCCAAAGAGGGAAGCAGTGATCACTTCATAGTGTCTTCCAACCTGTCATTCTTCATTTGTGTGACTAAATTTATAAATTAAAGAGCCATTCAATGACTCATTCTATAAAATTTAGATCGCCAAGTAATCTAAAGCAGTGAAATTTATGAAAAGACAGAAGAAAGCCCCCTATGCACTAGCTCATAATCAGAAGTTTATCTCGACAATCCTTAACTAAGTACTTCTGTAAAAAACTCCAGTTCTTTGATATCAATAACCAAATCTAAGTGTCTTTGCAGGTAACGGATTGCACTCCAGAACTTCTGCTGCAAATTCATGTTCCTTCTGATATTTGGAATAAATGTGTATAAACTTGCTGCATCAGAAGTTACACCTAGTACTTTGCATCCCTTCTCCTTTATTAAATGACCATTGCACTGAAATTTAAAGGCATTTCCCAATTCATATAGCACAGAAAATATTATCACGCATTTTTCTTTAAAGTAACAGTTATATAATGTTAAATATGTGAGCCTGTCCCTTAAGTCAGCTGTACTCCACAGTTACTACACCAGGACCATTACCTTACTGTTTTCATAATAGGAGACAACTATATCAGGTGACAATGGGTGGTAGTAACTGTGGGTAATATATGGCCAGAATTCAAGAAAATGCTTTCAGTCCTCAGAATTAAGTGTTATTTTCAGAGGAACTAAGCACTTTAGAAATCTCTTACTTCCTCTAATCTCAAGATGGCATCCTAGAGAACCTCAAATTGAGACCTGTTTAAAAGTGTGGGCTCAACAGTACCCTCCAGAATAATTCATCATACAGTGGTGAAGATTACTCCAGAACTGCTTAGCCTAGTGAATAGAATGATAAACAGCTAAGATTTTAGAGAGTACCCAGCTTAGTATGTCAAACTTTGGCTAGTTGGCTTGCAGACAAAAACTAGCTACTCAGTATGTAAAATTTGTAATTTGATTGAAGAAAGATTCATTCATTCCTACTCATCTGTTACTTCAAAAGTCATTGTGAATGACATTAAGTTGTACCTGACTTTCTCAGGATCTTGGCTTGCTTCCTCAAATGTGCCAGCAGTAGGCCTAAAAGCCCAGAGTCACGGAATATGTCGCTGAATAACAGGTCCTTCATGGTCATGCTGAGAAGGCACCGGAGAGCTGTTAAGGTGCAGAATGGCACTAAGTTTTCCTTTATCAAATACTGAACCTTCTTCAAAATTTCATGGGGGACATAGGACAGATCTAGCACTATGGACTCCACCAGTTTGAAGAACTGGACTTGGACTGGGTGTGGTTTGAAATGGATTATGTCAGTAAACTGGTTGATAGGTTGTAGTGTCCATTCCAGAAGAAAGTAGTTCACTGTGTCCCAGGCCCATATGGTACCAATTGCTGCCAAGATTCTTCCACACAGATGCTGATCATTACTTTTCTGGAAAATGGACTGCAACACCTGAAAAGCCTGGAGATTTTTCACTGTCATTCCTGTGGGATAAAACCAGGTAAGATATTTTTTACATCAATGTTATTTAAAACTCAAAGCACCATAACTATAATGTTAAATTGTATCTGAGAATGGAAATAGGGGTCACAGGCATGAGGGATGGGACCAGGAGGCGAGTTCTCAACCTTGGATTAGACCCAACAGTTGATATAGTTCAGTTTGATGTAGGTAGCATTCAGGCTTCTGAAGGGTTAAGCACATAGATCAGAAGATACCATCTCATACTCCTTCCTGTTCTTAAGACACGTACTGAATAAAACTTCCTTCTTCTATGACCCACCTACATAGACAAATGTATATACTCTACCAGAAGACCGTGTCCGTTCAAAATCAAAATGCGGTAATTGCGGGTGTACAATATTGCCAGAAACTTTCAGTTCAGTTTTCCCACAGGTTGTAAGGCAAGTCAGCATGTCCAAAATCTCATCCAGATAGGGGTCTCCTTCATTTTGCTGCAACCCCTCACATCTAGGAACAAAACTCAGGACAGTCATATATTCATGCCTTAGTAATGCAAACATTTTGGGTATTTCACCAGGTACTGAGCACACAGGAGCTACACATTTTACTTGCCACTCTTCCCCAGTCATTTACTGTCTTTCTGTCTTGCTTTCTGTGACTTGTTTAACCATCTTATAAACAGTAACTCCACACCATGGTGGCACATTCTGAATCAGAACAAAACTTACAAACTGAAGAAGAAAACTGAAGTGACACTGTAAGAATCTTCTGAAGAAAAGGAAGATAAATGTTAGAATTTAGTCCAGTTATGTACACTTAAAAAAAAAGTAATTCTCCCCAGAAGAATGCCTGTTTTGGAGAGTAAAAATTCCAATCATCAGAGAAAAAGAAACCAGCACACATAAAATGTTTAGGAAAGAAACTCTCTGTCTATCCCTTTCTGTCTGTATATGCTCGGAAGGGAGACTAATCTCAAGCCCTGAGCACCTGTATGCTACTTCTGTCTCTCCACCCTAGTTATATCAGCTAAAGAGGACAGGGGCAGTCATAGCCCTTACTGATAAAGATCAGGTGTTTCTGCCCTTCTGTGGCTAGAACTTCATCAGAAATATAAATTTCAACACAGCTTATTTATCAGGGAAATCTAGACAATCTATTGTAACTAAACAAAACACTGCCAGAAAAAGACTTTCCAATTGTAGGTTAAAAATTCTGTACCATCCACAAATCATCAGAAATCATACTCATGTACAGATATCTTTGGATTCATGTTTGAAATTACACTCCTCTAGATCCAAATTACAAAATTCCCCCTCCCTCAGTCTAACATACTGGTCTGGGACTGAAGTTCTTGCAAGTGTTGGAGAAGAACTACAAGAAAAGGCAAAGCCAGAATGGAAACAACAATAGATTCAGAAGATCTGGAAATGCTCTTTTCGTATAATATTAAAGAAAACCAGAACAAAGCTCCTAAGTGCTTCTGGGGAAGTGGTATAATATACTGTTTTGACATAGCAAACTCAGAGCCTGGTTAGACAACGCACGGAGACAAAAAGAATAGAAGATTCTACTTTCTACTTTTGATTAGGGTAACAAGTGGGAATTTGTCCTGATACGTTCAAATTAATCTCAGTTCTGAAGAATGTAACCGTTTCAGATATGTTTGGGTAGGGTTTTTTGTTTGCTTGTTTTCTGCACAGCAAGATCAGCTTTCCTTCCCTAGCTGACTGCATTCCTGGATCAAGCATTTACCTTAACTGAGACAAATGTCTCTGACCTACATACCCCCTAACACTGATTGATGAAGAACCTTTGTCTTGTGTTCCGTAAGACCCTATCCCATGTGTAGAATAACTTCTCCTACCATTAATTTCTTCTACGGTTTCAGTCCCATCCTCTAGAAGCCCACTAAAAAGCTGTCTACTTACCTGAGTAAAACTTTTAGCAGGAGTTGGTAGCCGTCATTACTTTCAAATTCTGTTAATAAAGCTGATGATATGGGATACGAATCTTTCACAAAGCACAAGACAATACTAGCAGCTTCACACACATCACAAGCAGGCAGGGTATCAGCCAGTTTAAAGAGATTCTGAATAGCTATTTTAATGCAGTCTACAGCTGGGGGAAAAACATAGTAAGTACTTAAGAACTGACAGTCAAACAAATTCAGAGTTACTCAGAAAAATAGAACAACAAGTTTGAAAAATAATTTCCCAGTAAAATTGCAGCAATTTAACTCTCTCTAGAAATAAAAGATAAGACGAGGATATATGCATATCATACCCATCTCAGAGGCTACATGAAGAACATTTCTGGTTTTAAAATATGCATGCACTTTGCTTAACTCCCAGAAACCGATTCAGTCTCAGGAGTATAAGCTTCCAACCCACCCACTCACCAAAATTCATATACAGTGAATTGCAGAACATAAGCAGAGGCTGACATATTTAATTGTCTTGTACTAAGTCAGTCATACGTTCTGTGCAGAGTTCACACATTAATTCTTTGCTCAACGAGGCATACGTAGTGGGGTATACACATCTTGCTCTGAGCAATGAAGCCTAGTTTTCTTGTCTAATCTGATGACCAGTCCTTCCAGCATAACTTCAAAACAGCTAAACAGTTCAATACTCTTAGAACTATGATTCCTTGGTCTTTCAATCTCACCCAGGAAACCAAATTTTTAATTTAATAATAAAAATACCTGTATGCAGTTACTCCATGCCAAGGAATACTGGCAGTAAAGTGTAAATTATAAAACTTTTTTTTTTTTCCCTTCTAACAGATGGAGATTCATTGCCTTTGCACTTGTAACAAAAAAATTGCTCACTCTAATAATGCCTAGGAAGAAATGAGGATGTAACTCAAGCAATCATGATGTTGTCCCAAAGGATACTGTTCCTCTGGCACTGCTCTCAACCTTGTATTTAGAATGCAAATGAGGCTTAGGTTCACACAATGATTCACACAACCTAAAAAAAAATAACACGTAACGCACCTCGTCTTTGGCTACATTAATGTGAACAAGTCACATTGACTCTTGCCTGTAATTTTATTTTTTCTGTAGAAAAAACTTCAGTTTCCAAATGGCTATCAGGATGAAATAAAGCTCCTGTCTAGAAAGCCAAGAGCCAATGTTTTGAAGTTGACTGACTACCAGATGATGAAGAGATAAAAATCTATCCCAAGGAGACTTTTCTTGAGAATTCATTCAGTGGAGCTATGAAGAAAGAAGCAGCCAAATGACTAAACCAAACCTTGTAGGTGCACAATGCTGTTTTTGGTCTGAGCCTTTGAAATTGTTCTCAGCACACGGCCTGTAGGTACTTTCCACGGGTGGCTACACTTATCCCAGAGGGAAGCAGTTGCTATAATTAATGATTGAAGCTTATCAGCTGCTAGAAGTTCCTCTACACATTGTTCCTCTCTGTACATGTTAAGCATTATCTGAAAAGCAAACAAACATCAGCTACAATAAACACCTCTACAAATATCTGCAAGATGAAGACAAATCCAGGGGCAGGGAGGGGGTGGGATTATAGTTTGATACTAATACCATGAGAAAGAATGCAGTGAAATGAACAAGTAAAACTACCACTAGGATATTCTCAATGGAATTGTTTTCCCACTTACAAAGTTATGATGTTTTGTTTAACAAAAGAAAAAAGACATATAGTGGCATCATCCCAGATCGATTTATACTGCTCCTGATGCTTGTTCAATGGTTTTCAGTGCAAATTTACTCCTTTTTTTTGGCAGTTTGAAGCAAACCGAGTACTAAGGGCAAGTGAATTCCCAGAGGTGCATCTCACCTTAACAAGCATTTCCTGAGTTTCAGTGTCTTCTTCACTTGTCTCTCCATCATCACTGGTTTTCTTCAGAGGAAAAGTAAAGAAAAGGTACAGACACTGGATCAGAGCAGCTGGAAGACCAGATCCAATGATGTTCCACATAGTTCTCTAAGTGAGGAAAACAAAAATCAGTCCCTACAGAAGCTGACCAGAGTTTCCTTGTGTTTCTACACACTGGGGGTAGTCATGGCAGATGAAAGAGTTACTTGAGCATTTTATCTTTACAAGCGCTCTAGGGCATATGAGCCTAGCAAACATATAGCATGGTGGTACAAATCCACTTGGCACAAGTAAACACACTGACCATGTGTTGCCATGGCTCATCTTAGGACTTCCTATGCCAGCTGAACTACCCTTTTGACAGAGATACTTACTATGTCCTGCATAAGGAGACCTACAGGCTGCCCTGCAGCTATAGGGGCCTGGTATGTTAAACACATGAATTCCCCATTCCCTCCTTGACCTAGAATAGCAGCCATTTAGCTGTAACACCTTTGCTTTTGTAACATATTGAACAACTGCACACACACTTCTAACTACAGCTTTTATAAATGCAAGAGACACTGTTTCTCCACAATGTTTCTCAACACTAAGTTTCTTCCCATCTTCACTACTGCTGTGTATAACTTACATAGAGGTCCCAGCATGTCTGCTTGGCACACAAAAAATCAAAACAAAATTCAGCAGCAGATTAAACAGAAGAGTGAGTTTTGTGATACAAAGTTTTGTGAGCGTGTGCTACAAAAAAGAGCAACGTCTTAAATCTGTGAAAAACACAAACCTCATCAGGAACCTCATGCTGTGACTAACTGCATACAATTTTATAGAGCTCTTTATACCACAGGATGTAGGACATGTCCAGTAGAAGCTGACAATAAGATTTTATTTTCATGTATCTGAATAAGGATGTGACAAATTGCGCCGGTCTATGTCAGGGATATATGTACCCCTGATGCCCATCAGCAGGCTGTACTGCTGATGCCAGTCTGCATGCAGGATGGCTGTACAAGTAGAGTTTGTGAAATGCTTTGAAATGCCTCAAAGTAAGAGGCTATCAGGATGGGAAATCCAGCCACTGCATTACCAGACAGACAGATGCTTACTAGTCATCTCCGATGGAGTGACAAGGAAAGGTGGAAGAGCAGTGATACATCATGGAGGAAAAAAATTAAAAATCAGAGGAACACTAGGAAAAAACAGTTGTCTGATGAACAAAACGGGTATCTGAAAGCACAGAGCACTTATTTCAGAAAAGCCTAGACTATAAACCCAGTGGTATGTCCTCTAACTGTGTACCGTGAGCATGCTGAAGCTCAGAGTTGGGGACAATGCAAACATAAGACTTAGGTGCTACTCAGCTTCTCTGAAATAAAAGCAAAAACCTAACCAAAATCTTTTGTAGTCTTATCAAGACTCTTACCAAGTCAGTCTGTGAGAGCAGATATACTGATTTCAGAAGTAAATGGCCATCTTCTGCTTCTCCTTTCTTTTGTAGCAATTGTTCCAAAGCCAGACGAGCTTCCTCTGTTACCACAAAAACATTAAACTTTAATTCCTTAATGAAAGATGAAAATGCTGCATTAATCCTTTCTTAACAGACCTGACAAACTTAACGAAATTACAGTAGCAGGAATCCACTGAAGTGAACATAAGGACATAAAAGGATTTTAAAACAACATCAGGCTCAGGTCAGTTCATGTAAACTACATGTTTCAAACTAACAAGCTTCACTGGGCATACCAGCTCAGTTCATGAAGTCTGCCAGCTGCCCAGTGCAAAGAATGTACAACAGCCACCATGAAAGCTATGTGTGGCTAGCAATATTTTTCTCATTAAAGAAAGCTCCTCAGAATATCATGTGGCCTCTTTTACTGCATTGCTGCAGTGTTGTACAATTCCAGCTACAAAAGTTCCAAACCCAAGGTCAGCATGGCATACAAGGCCAGACCTTCAGTGCAATCTAACTCAAAGATCAGGCTTGCTACACTTAGCATTTTCCTGTTCCCCTTTGGTAAACACAAAGGAAAGCTGAATGACAACGTATACTCAGAATAAGTGAATCCAGTCGATATGGTATGGGATCATTACCTGCAGGTTTACCATTGAGGTTCCTCTTAATTTCTTTTGTCAGAAGCTTGGAAACCTCACTGGCTAACAGCTGAATGTTGGGGAATATGATTACTCCAGCAGACTCTTCCCAGGCCTGAAATCCAAGTGTAACTGTTAAGTCTTTCTGATACAGCATGTTTTTTCTAGATTGAGAAGAACTAATACAAATACACAAACATAAAGCTAACATTGCCCTGCAAAATTCCCTCCCCAGACAGTGTAATTCATTAAGCAGTATTTGCCAAACAGGCAGGACCCTGAAAATACAGATACAGAAGTCAACCTGGAACTACCTTTTGAATCACATAATGCACCTACTAGAGACCATTTACATTATTTTATCCATTTATTGCAATCAAAACAATGTAAATGTTTGTCATAGCACCTGTTTCACTAATCATTTGTATCAAAAAGCATGCTAGTCCCTTTTGAAATACAACATAAACACCTTGTACCCTGAAGGGGTTATGGCTACAGGTCCAAGGTTTTTTCAGTAAAAGTATCTCCTTCTCTAAAAAACTGGTCTCCCCAGAACTAAAGTTAATCATAAACCTAATCTGAGTTTTCAGTTGAATAAAAATTAAAAATAAAAATTTAATTTTCTCTGTTCAGCAAGTCATTGTACAGTCTTAGCTACTTAGGGACTGAAATGGGACTGGAACCGTTGCTTGCATGAAGCATTTGCAACAGATCTGTCAAAAAGAAACCATGGCAATACAGGACTACTGCTCCTAGACAGCAGTATACTGGCCAAGATTCACCTGAAACTGAACTGTTTCTTTCAAGTCAATAAATTTATAAAAATCACAGAAGGAACAAACAAGCAAATTTTTTTGTTTGTTTTGTTTGGAGTTGTGGGAGGGGTTTTGTGTGTTTTGTTTGGGGTTTTTTTCATTGTTGTTCTTGTTTTTAATACATTCATAAAGTTTACACCTTTTAATTCTATTCTATTTTGGGAGAAAAGTAAGGTTCATAAAACCAGCATTTCTTGACAGACAGAAATAATCTTCGGTGCCAACTAAGGAAATGAAAGAAAACATAGGAAAAGGAGCTGAAAAACAGAGTAATATTCGAGTCCAAAAGGCACTGGATCTGATTTTGCAGCAATATGAGTTGCCTAACCCATCTGTCTAATGAGGTTGAGATGTATGCTGCCACACCTGGAGTGACAACTCTGTCTAGCTAGGCCTTTACATTACAAGACAGCTTACGTCATGAGTACAGACCTGTGCTAACATACAGGAAAAGATGCACTTCTGAAATGCTGAGATGACGACACTAAATGCTTGCCAGATCAGGATTCCTAAACATTTCCTATGCTATAATAAGCTCGCCTAAACAGGAAGGTACAGTCCTAAATGCATAGCTAGCCAAGGGTAACAAATTTATAGGCAAATTCATAAACATTGACACAAGGAAAACAAGAAGACTTAACGGTTCCCTCCTCGGAGTCTGACAAACAGATCCTATCTCAAATGTTTCTTAGCCCTGACCTTACAGGAAAAAAAAAATCAAAAGCAATAAAAAAATATTCCAGTAGACTAATACTATCACACTCAACTGGCCTCTGAGAATCAGGTACCGTTACCTTTTATATAGAACATCTGATGATATACACATCAGTGTATCTGCAATAGTGCAGCATTCACCTCTAAATACCAGGCTGAGACACCTCTGTCCCCAGCAACCTTGAAAATATTCCTTACAGAAGTCTCCTTCTAAAAGCTCAGAAAAATCAAGCTGTAAGGCCAGATGATGAAAGGAAGGTAACAAAAATAACAAGACATCTGTTCTCTTAAAGTAATCTGGAGCAGACACCCCATAAAACTGTCTGCCAAGAAATCAGTGCAACTCTTTGTGAAAGGAGATCCTCTACAAACATTATTTCCTTTCCTTTCCTACCAATGCTTTCAATTACATGTTCTTTCTTTGCTGATGGCAGCTTGTGGACCAGCTATTTCTTTCCCCACAAAGTGCCAGTCGTCTGTCACTAATCAGGCAAGCACCTACTTTCTATTTCATTTTACTGCACTGACCTCTGGAACTGCACCTTTTTTCTGGGCAACGAAAGAGTGAAATGCAAATGCACAGTGTGCCTATCCATTAATTTTCAAACAATCAACAACATTAAAAAAACAAGCTAGTTTTTCCACGTTTTGACCATAAACAATTTTCAGAGACCCTCAGCTGCAGGAACAAAGTCCACTGATTCCTCCACTTCTGATGCAGAAGTGAGGGAAGATCTGTAAAGAACAGAAGTGAACTTGGCAAACACAACGACAAGAAACCCAGAGCCACTTAAAAATATACAACGTTTGTCATTAAGCTATACCCTTCTTCAGAAGAAAGCAGTGATAGATTTCTGCCCCTCTGCCTCAGGGGAACATGCTCTCAACACTTCAGAAAGGACTTATTATATGCACTCTTTTGCTAACAAAAAAAGATGGGTAGATTTTGGAAGTTCAGGCCACACACAGCAGAGAAAAGTAATAAAATCATAGCATTGCTATAATCCATTGTGCAAATATTTAGCTAGTCCATCTCACTATAGACCAGGCCACTAATGTTCTGATCTGATATTATGTGGGATCTTCCTGTGGGGCAAACACCAATCTCTAGAATATGCTGTCCTTTAAGAACAGGCCTAATCAGTTCCTTATTCATATTTGAGTCTATAAAAGGTCTGTGTCTGGAAGAACATCAATCTGACTCCTTTCCAGGATGTCTGCCTTCAGGGGAAACTCAAATAATATGGTATCAATGTAATCTGATTTTCTTTCTTCCTCTTAAGCCTGTTTCTGCATGTTTAAGATTCTGCCACAAGCTCCCTGTGTCTGCTGTTGCCATCTGTCCATGCTTCATGGAGAGATGCTAGCTCAAAAGCCAGCCATGTAATGGAACATTCTGATATCCTCTGAGGCACCAAAAGGGATGCTACAGAGGGCATATTAAAATGACTCCCAGCTAGGCCTGAATCACAAGCAGATGGCTAATATTTTTTTCTCCTACACCTTTTCCTCCTACATCAAGGAGTATCAGTGACTAATGAGACTCCACATCCGGGTGCCTTCTGGTTAGTGTCATGTCTCTCCAGACAACTAAGTAAGAGCTAAAGCACTGTAAGACAAAATGACAGAGATGCACCGGCATCTGTGTGATCAAACAAGATATGAAAATCCTCCAAGAAGGGAGAGGACTTATGCAGAGTCCCCTGTTAAACAGGAGGAAGCAAGGTAGTTTCTATAAGAACTTCATAACATGTACAACTCAAAATGAGATGTGTTTTCCCCAGCCAGCCCAGGGGCTTAGCAGAAAGCAGAAGGCTGGTACATGAAAGGAGTCATATGGGGAAGGACATGATGACTCAAAGCTGAAGGGCCAGATCCTAAATCCATGATACAAGACCAATATGCTCCAGCCATGCATCTGAACCTAAATGCCTACAAAGTACTGCAAAACCCCACTGATACATCTAAGAGAAGTGAAGGGGAAAAATCTCTCTCTTAGGGCACAAAATCAAGTGTTAAGATAATGAGAAATTCACATGTCCAATCTAAATATATTCTGTAGAAAAAATATTATTTAGGAATCTAAAGTCTCCTCTTTTGAGCATTACTGAAATTCAGGGAATCACTTTCTACAGTCCTAAAGTGTGTGAAGTTCAGCCATACATAATGGAAACACATGATGGATATGCATATGTACAACATTGCCAGTCTCTTAGCAACATTCATCTTGCCTTCTGGGGGATAATTGTCCTTTGACCCACTGGTACTAAAATTTATTTCTCATCTGTCATGATAAATAAGTGATTTCCTGCTTTGCTGTCCAATTTTTAATTCCTAAGACCTCTGTATTTTATATCTTTCAGCATCTTTATTCAGTAACTACAACTTCCTCAGTCCACAGAAAGTTTCATTCCAAAAAATGACCTTCCCATGGAAAGCATTCTTATCATTCATACTTAATGATCAACAAATCGGAAGTTGTTCTATGTAATCTTACCTTGCCAAGACTTGCTTACTTCATGTTTACTATGTAGATTCAAAACAAAAAGCCACAACATAAGTCAGAAACCTTAAAACCTGAGAATTTCGATTTCATTGTGAATTTGAGGCAGGAAAACCTCAGCAGAAGAATTTTACAAAAAGCCTGCCATACATTGCTTATGGGGGAAGGGGGTGGAGGGGCAGCACAGCAAAGCCTATCTTTGTTGGGAAGAATTTATACCCTCAAAGCAGTAAGAATATATGTTTTCAATGGAGCTTCAAGAAGAAGGAAGACAGGAGGTCAGAAAACAGCTCTGCTGTCTCAGAGAAAGAACAGTGCATTTATCAGCAAGCCATTTAAAAAGTAGTTCCATGGAATAAGGTGCTCCTCTACAGAATTATCAGTCCTGCTATGACTTTAAAAAGCATTTTTGAAGGCTAAGGAAGGAATACTGCCCTGCTGCAAAGCCAGAATTTTGGTGAGCTGAGAAAGCAGTGGTGAGCTCCCAAGAGAGCCCAGTCTGTCCCAGCACACGTAATGCCATATGTAGAGAGCAAGAGATTAATTTCCAGTGACAGGCATGTACACAAAGCAACATCCCTTCTGCTCAAATATAGCCTTTGGTTCAGGAGGAGCACTCTTCTATGCAAACAAATGCAGAATTTGAGAGAAAGTGGTGAAAAGTGAAAGCTTTCTTCAATAATCATAAAATATCTGTAGAGCCATTTAGATTAAATGAGAAGGCTGCTTCTGAGACTCCAAGCTATACACTCCCATTTTCAGACCCTTGCATTCATTTTGTCTGCACTGCGTTGGACCAGGGCAAGCTTGTACTCAAACACAGCAAACTCTTCACTACAGGCATCACCAGATCACCCACAACTCAATTGTTTGTATTGCACCAACACCAATGAGTGACCTGCTTCACTGCTGTTAACACCACCAGCATCTACAGCAATTTCCAAGTCCTGCTCTGCACCAGGACTTAAAAGCTGCATAGGTTCATGCTCCATCCGAGTGATATGTTTATGACTATTCCTGTTTAACTGTCATGGACTCCAAAGATTTCATAGTCCTGAGCACAGTGATTTCCCTGCACGTGCAGTTCAAAATGTCCCTCTCACTACAGAATATCACTTTCTGTGTCCCACAGTGCTTCTGTATAAACAGAGTGACCATGTCATCAGCTGCTTTTTCCTCACCTCCCCACTGACTTCTCTTTAGAAAACTAACTCAGATCAATCTCTTCCATACCTTTCTGAGTTTGGTCACTTATGAATACTGAAAACTCACAAGTACAAATGGCTGAAATCTGTACTTAAAATATGGTTTCACCAAAAAGAAGGTTTTATTTTCATTCTGAAAGACCTACATAGTGAGAGACTGTAAAAATGCAGATTCCATACCCATAAATACTGAAGGTAATTCAAGAGAAAAACAATTCTTCTGTAGTACAACATGGCCACAGTACATTTAAAGATAGCCCAGGTTTTCTGCTCCTCTCAGTATAAGCTCTGCCATGCTTTTGCTGCATGGTCCACTCAAACAGTTCCCTGTATGCGTCACTCATCCTAGCAAACAAAACCAATCCATAAGGCTCTAATTCATTACAGAGCTCTTCCAGTTTCACCCTTCAATATGGCCATCAGAAATGGCTGGTCGATGGAAGGTCTAGGGCATAGGGTAGGGCTGCCTGATAACTAAAATGTTCTAGTTCTTAGCTGTGTTACTCACCCACAGTATGACCTTCCTCTCCTCATGCCAGTTTCCTGTCTATAACACAGATGCTCTCAAACACTAAAATTCAACATGAGCACTGTCATTAACCCAAAACTTCCACTTAAGACTGTACCCCTGCATTTCCACTAGCTGGCTGTATGCCACAACCACATTTTTTCAGACTGAAACTCTGCTTAACCTCCCATTAAGTAATAATGTAGATGAGGCAGACATGAAGTGACTTCTTCATGACAGGGTACTCACTTTGAAAGATGCCTATCTTACCAACATATCCCTTGACTCCAAGAGTAGAATTTAGTCATCCCTGAAAGTAAAGCAGTGCTCATCAACATACTTCTCTCATGCTAACATAGCAGGTTAGTTAGATGAAGGGAGGACAAGAAACTGTTTCCTCCGGCTCTCAATGGAATGAAAGTAATTATCACCTAGACAAAGGGATCGTGCTCCAGTTAACTCAACTGGCAGTTAGGATGACCACAGAATGGATAGAGCAACAGAAACTCAAATTTACATCCTTGGCATCTGCCCCAAAGGCAACAGGGAGAACAAACCTTTAAGAAGAGGGGAAGAAAGTCCAGCAGCCTTCTCTGTTGCTCCTCAGGGATGAGAAATGGAGCCACCTGCTCATACTCTACAAACTGTCTGCCTAGAGTCTCCCACTGGAGGGTATGGCTCTGAGGTGCCTTGTCCTTGCTGCATGCAGGCTGTCCCAACACTTCTGCACTGTCTCCATCATCAGGGCTTTGCTCTTGCTGTCCTACTTTGTTAGGTGAATCCTCCAGCTGCCACATGAGTTCAGCTGCTTTGTCCATGCTGAAGTGAGACCTGAAATTAAAGATAGTGTGTTATTTACAGTTAGCAACAACTCTTACTGATCAACTATTCCATAAAACTACACACTGACAGTCTTAATTATTGGAGTTGGAGTTGTCTTCTCCTGGACTAGAGCACTACCACCTTGCAACCACATGAACAAGCTCTCTCCTATGAGCTGGGTACTACACAAATCATCAGGGCTCTGGCAAGACGAACTGGTAAACCATGCAGGAAATGTGAATTCCAGCCTCAGCTTTGCTACTGAGCCTATATTTCAGTCACCCCAATGATAAAACAAGCCCTATTACCATCATCAGATCTGCAACAGAAGAGCACTATCCAAGAGCCAGATTACACATTTCATTGAGTATGGATGCTAAACCAAGCTGCACATCTCTGATGCAGTCCCCACCCAGAGTCAGACTGAAGCACTAGCTGGAATGGGAGTGTGTGGAAAAGCCGAGGATTCTTGACATGGGTGGGCTGGCCCACACAGGCAGCAACATTCAGCTCTTCTGCCCTGCAGATGTACGTCTGTGTACAAGAGGTAGGTATTTTCACTACAACATCACCTCTTCTGCTGATCCTGCAAACTGAAATGGATATGCCTCAATGAAGGAGCAAGGTGCGTCTAGCAGCCTCATTACCATCAGATTGAACCTACAATGGGACCATCTTGTACTATATGTAGAGGAACCCTTCTGGTACTATAATCTCAACCCCAAGTCCTTCCATCTACTTTCCAGCCCTGTTTTCATCTATAATCACCTGGGAGGTCACTGACACAGCCCTGAATACACAGCAACCTTACTCCTTTGCCATAACCTTCTGTGATCTCACCCTGCTACCCATAGCCTACATAATGACAATGTTTACACGAATGGAAATAAGGCTTTCCAGGTTCCATCAGAATCAACATTATGCCTATCAGTGTCTAGGACATTGTCTGACTACTCAAAATATGACACACAAATTATCATAGTGTGGGCAGACAGCTGGGGAGTTGTCACTAATATGAAGGTGGATCATACTTACCCAGTGTATTGTCTTTTAGGAGACTAGAATAATCTTTAACACATCATTACATTTTCTCAAAGAAAAACACCAATATACCTCCATGTCTAGGAAATAGTTTTTCCCCTCCACAATGTCTCTTTGACTGCCATTCTAGCTTGTCAATAAAAATGACAGAAAGCAATGCAACTAAAAAACTGAGGCAGATTTCCTGTACTACCAATACATAGACCCCTTAATATAATTTTTTAAAAATACTATTATGCCCCCTGATTTAGAAATTATGAGCCAACGTTAATACTGTATTTGGGTTTCTCTTCCTTCGCCTTCCATCAGTTACACAGATTGCACACTGCTTGCATCCTGCCCACTCCAAGTTAGATGAACCAGTTTCACTTCCACACTCGAGCAGTAGCTCCATATTGCAGAGATGAAGAGCATGGCATTATCTTGTCACTGTGCAGCACACTGACTGCAGCAAGCTGACAGTCCCAGCAGACAGCTATGCTTGTATACAAATGCTGATCCTTCATGCTACAGCAGAAAGTAACTTATTCCACCACAGCCCATACTCTGTTTTTCAGTAGGAGATGGAGGGCTATGAAATGTCAGTCGGTCTCCAGGGATGTCAATCTGGAACTTCCTACCTCAACAACATTTTGAGATTCGTTGCTGTGGTTTTCGTTAATTATCTGTGTTACAACAACACAGCCCTGTGAGCAGAAAAAGTGTGATGACTGTCTGCACAGAGTGAGCAGGAAGATTCTGTTCCTCATGACAGTGTGGGAGGTATATTTGTCATATGTTATACTGTTAACATCATCCCCTGGTATGGGGTTTTGGCCCACTTGAGTCATCATGAAGCTGTACAGTGTGTTGAGAAAGCCTGTGTACTGTTCTAGAGGATTTGGTAAACATAGTTCAGAGTTACTTTTTCAATTAATCTGCTCTTGCATCCCAAATGGCACCATTCTCTTCCTAAGGAAAATCTTTCACCTTGAAAGCTACTCTGCTGAGCCTAAATCAATCCTAAGTAAGAAGTAACTTGATCCCAGTGCCTACATTCACCTTGGTCATTTGTACAGAGAAGCCCAAAATCCGTTACGGAGGCATTTTACAGATGGTGGAACTGAGGCATGTAGAGGTGAAATAAAGTGCTTACACTGGCCTCAGAAGGTCAGTGACTGACCAATCAATGGCACTGCAAATGTGTTTACCAATTTCCTCTCTTTCTGTTCATCATTTACTTAACAGGCCTTTCTTGCTGGAGACAGCTAAGCCAAGAGGGGCTGGTCAGTCCAAAAATGCTCACTATGGATCTGTGTAATAAAATAATTCTTCCCCTCTCCATAGAAACTATTGAAACACACAACTTCATTAATGAAGACCTAATTGTAACAGACTATGTAAGACATTCGAATGTACATGGAAATCTTTATTCTCCAGAAGTACATAAAAGCCAAATGAGCACTACATTTTGCCTCCTTATTTACTCCAACTGTCTAGACTACAAGAGACACATTAGGCTAAATATCAGTTATCTAGTATTAGTCTGTTGCCTCCATTTGTGCTATCTGCTTTAAATATTCCTTCTCCGAACAGCCTTTTCTTTGCGCCTACAATTTCATTTGGACTTATAAATCCTTTGTGTTTTCTATTCCTCCTGGAGCATAATTATTCTTCTAGGCCAATCACAATATCACAGGGTCCAGCATTCAAGTATCACTGATGTTTAGGATAGCTTAGATATTTTGAAAAGTTTTTATATGTTGGCTCTCTTCTACAACCCACCATTTCTTCTGATCCTCAGTGTAAATTAATGGCTTATTTCAGTTACGATAAGTTATACATATCACAATGATACAAAAAATGAAGTCTAAATAATAAAGATTTTAAATGTCATGAAAGTGAAAATATATCACAGAAGCCTGATGCTATCATTCAGAAAGTCGTGTCAGGTAGCAGAGAGGAAGTGGAACTTATTCACGTATTTTCCCTTTTATTCTAAATTAAGCTTCTATGAAATCACACTTCAGTGTGGCTACGCCTTTTCAGACTGATAAAACAAAAGGGAAGAAAGGCCTGACCAAAGCTGGCAGAAGGACAAGCAGAACACTGATACTAAATCTTACTGGCTGAAAAAGCATGATTTTTTAAATGACATTTTTTTTATATTTATCTGCAATTAAGTCTCCCAGCAGCCCAAAGAATGATCCCATACAGCTACAAAATCCCAATTTGCACCAAGATCAAGAATTTTATTTATATATTTAAAATCATTTGTTATCAGAGAATGGTCTCACAGCAAGATGGTTGACCAAAACACAATCAAGCCTCATACCAAACTTCCGAGTTTGGTCCACTTTTTACGGTAAGTATCTGAAAAAAATGACAGATATTTAAGTGAGCATGGAGATCTTTAATCTCCAAAAGTATATGAAAGCAAAATGAGCACTACAATTTGCCTCCTTATTTACTCCAACTGTCCAGATGACAAGAGGCATATTAGAATAAATATCAGACCCCTAGTACTAGGACTACATGTTGTAACCATTCCTTCTAGTAATAGCTTTTTCTTGATTATTAAAATCCAGGATTCTGGTGGCTATCAGAAACACATGGTTCACAGCACTGTGTGATACCTCTCTGTACCTCTTCCTTTCCTTGGCAGCCAAGATAAATCTGTTTAAACAGTCATACTAGTCAATCAATTTAAATGCTAAAAGCAGGGATTCCACTGCCTCTGAGGAAAGCTGTCTGAGGCCATAACAGACTCAAGCAGTAGAAGGCACTGCTTGTAGCTTTTATGACCCTCTTCTCATAAATTCTAGTTCTCTCCCAATTCAATCACAAACTCCCTCTTTGTGACTCACACCACCCTGTGTTCACAGGAATTGACAATGACAGAATTAACACTGTGCCAGATGCTCTTCGTGTACTCATGCTCTTATCTCTGCCCCTCCTAATCACCTCGGTTCTTTGTCCCTGAGCTCTCTGTGCTTTTCTTAAATTATCAACATCTCTCAGTCCTCTGTCTAGTGATCTTTCTTGATGTAAACCTAAAAACACCACCAAAAATATTTATATTTTGATGTCCCTATCTTCTCCAATACAAGCACTGCACTGAATTAAAACAAGTTGCAAAATTCAATATCCTACCCGTCTTTGCCAGGTCCATTTAACTGTGAATTCTATAGCGAAGGTATTCTCTCTTCCTAAATTCTGGCAGAGCACAATACAATAGGAGGCACCTGTCTGGTGCCTTGAAATACAAATAGCTGACAAAATACAAATAACAGAGGGGGTTTGAAACATTTGTCAGCTTAGAGAAGGTGGAATACTATTCAAAGAACAGTTCCATTTCAGTAGAACATGGGCCCTACTTTTTTAACAATATAATTTCATCTTGTTTCAAGGTGTGAAACTATTACTACCACAGGAGTTGCATTCATTTACATCAGGATCTCATTTGTCCAAGCATATTTTTACTTTTTTGAGTACATCTAAATAGGACAAGGCATTTCTGCAGTACAACTTCACAAATCATTATCTCAGGTACAAACACCTAACTGTATTTCTCTTTATTTTTGTTTGAAATTCAAAAATAGCTATAAAACTGACAGGCTCTCTCATGTACCCACTCTTCACTTTTTCTGTTTTAAAATGTAGCTTCTAAATATCTCATTTGGAACAGTTTCCTCTCTGACTTGCATATACCCCTACTGCAGCCAAGAGAGAAGCAGAGATATTGAGTATACTTGCTTTTGAGATGAGGTCCTCCTGAAAGTGAAGTAATGCTCCCATCTCAGGAGCAAACAACATTTCTGGTCAGTTCACAGACAACATAATTGTAACAAAATCAAAGGAACAAGACCAGGGCAATTCTGATCATCTCAAAACAACAGATCATTAGATGAGGACATGCAGCTAAACCAAACCTAACAAGTCTCCACTCGCAGCAGCAGCAGATATATCCCTTACATCTACAGTCCTATTATCATACCTAGATTAAAGGATAGAAGCAAACCGCTGACCCTTCTTCCTCCTTGCACTGCATTTCGGGTGAACTTTGGCTGAAACCTTTGCTGTTTGAAAATGACACTCCCACAACAAACCAGTTGTAGATAATACTGCAGTTTCCTTCAACAGTTAACAGTCTGTTCCTTTTCCTTTCACAGCAGATCTCTTGACATACCTGGGCTCCTAGATCCGGCAGCTCCAGTTGCAGTCAATAACCATATCCAGAGAAATTAATGTTACTGCTTCTGTCCTACTATGCATCTTGATGTATGCAGCAGCTCCCACTCCGCTCATTAAACTTTCCACTGTGAATCACCTGATTAGCTGCTGCACTTATTTCCTGAGGAAAGCAGAAGTGAAGAGCAAATGAACCACATGCTCAGGACCCACCAAGCTCCCAAAGCAACTTAGAAAAATTCAGCTTACCCACAATCCTGACAAGCATTGCATGTTTTCCCCTGGATCAAGAGTAACCAGCTATTTCCCCCCATTAATATATTCACAAATGAAAAGTGGTGGTTGCTGTTTCTTTTGGTTTTAAAGTTAAGGTTTACCAAACTGCTGCAGGAATACAGCACCACAAAGCTCACACTCTCTGCGCAACCTTTGCTGAGAGGACAGGCAACAGTAAGAGTCCTTCCTCAAATGCAGTACCCTTAAAATAAATACATTTGAATGCTGATGGGAATGCTAAGACCTTGACTCCTCTACTAAAATGGTCGAGACAGCTACTCATATCAAGAGGCAAACAAGCACAATAACCTCACTGACAACATAAAGAAGCCTAGATTAGCTATGGGGT
>NW_010237900.1:99220-105613 GCF_000690775.1 Eurypyga helias
CTTAATAACACATCTGAAAGACTTTAATTGTTTTTTACAGGGAGGTGGAATTTAAACATTTTTACACAGGAAATTCAAGTGTTTCCTAAATTACTTCACCCTGAGAATTTTATGGTGACCTTGAGAATCAGTGGGATCATGGCCTCATAGTGACTGAAACCTGAGGGGATTTTACCCTAGGTGGTTAAAACCATCTGTTTTCTGTTAACATCTACTTAATTCAAATGTCTGAGAAAGTATTCAGGAGGAAAACTACCTTTCTCTTCCAGCTAAGCTAGGGCAGAATACAGACTGGAGACTCCTGATGTTTCTGAAGGTAGAACCAGCAAGTCTTGAAAGATAGATTTCTCTGTTCGATGGACTTAAGTAATAAGACAGGGCAGTGACTGCTTATACACCACAGGGGCTTCTCTAAATGCAGTGATGTTTCTGGCATAGATCTCATCACTTACTGTGGAAATATATGTACTGAAAGAAATATCAACCCTTACAGTGGAAATCTACGTACTGGAAGAAAGATCGGCAATAGACGCAGCAGCAAAATCATGAGTTTAGTTTATCCCTTAGAGATTGTACCAGGAATTAAGCAGCTCTGTAGCTTTGCTGCAAACAGAAATGTACTTTAGATCCTGAAGAAAATACTCCAGTCTGTACAGACAGACTTAAGTCGACTAGGTTTTGGGAAGCATGGACTAAACTAAGTATAACATACAGGGTGTTTTGCAGGCAGATGCAAGGTAACACTCTGAGCTACCCACACCCAGAGCAACTCTAGTGAATGTCGCGTTTGGCTACTTTAGCCAGCCCTGAGACATCACAGCTCTGGCTGAGATCAGTACTGCACCAACATGACTGTGGGGTCTCTGGGCAGCTCTGAGCATGGGCCCAGCAAGCTCACACAGCCTGCGAAAGGCTCTGCCAACACATCCACTATGTTTCTGCCTTAGGTCACTCACATAGTAACTGATACTTTCACAGTTACACAATCTAGCCAAAACCACAGTACTGAGACGAATGACCTAAGCACAGAGACACAGTATTAATACTATCCCAAAAGGAACATCGTTTTCCTTTTCCTAACTCAGAAACAAGCCTACATGTACTCCATTTCCACCCTTTTAACATCAGTTTAAAACCACAAAACAGAAGGTCATCTGCAGCAGCCCGTTGATACTGTTTGATCAGAAAGATTTATTTCCCAGAAGCCTTCCCTATCCAGTGGTGTCCCTCTCACTAGACACTGTCAGGACTCAAGCAGCCACACAGTCATCAGTAGATTTCTAATGCATGCAGCAGAGGAAGCACCGTTTCTCTTTTTCATTCTGCACCAACTGCTGATGGGGCTGAAAGTCCACAGTTGCAACACGCCTACCCGCTTAATCTCTGCTTCACTGGAGCAAAACAGCTGTAACCAAATTAGCTGTAGTAAAAATAACTCAAGGGGTAAAGATAAGCTAGTAGCTAATGTAGTAGGAGACAGTGCCACAACACTCTTTGTCAGTTTGGACTGTTTAGAGTAACAACCCCTTTCACTGTACCTCCACCTACAAAAATGAAAAGAAAAAGCCTTCTTTTCTTCATCCTTTTTCTCCCAGTCTAACAGGAAAAAAAAAAAAAAAGGCATTTCTCCCACATGCTTGCATTTGTATCTATGTGCAGGGCACCTACTTCAAAGGAACCCTCATCTTGGTTTAAGGTTTCTAGAAAGGGCACTAATAAACTCCTGAACCCAGGAGCTAGCTCTACAAACACTGACTGGAAATTGCCATCCAATAGGAGCAGCAGTAGATCATGCACTGCCCAGTGGAGATGACATGCCCTGCCTGAGCTGGACATACAGTTGACTTACTGTCACAAGGGTCTGGAGATAACTACAAGGTCCACCTGTCTAACAGCATCAAATAATGTCTCTTATATTGATTCTTCTTAAGCTTCTCTCTTCTTTGCTACTCTAACCTATACACCTAAGTGAAAAAACCCTGTTTCATGCCTTTACAATAATGATACCACCCACACCAAGGTATCTTAGTAGTCCAGAATGGCTAGGAGCACCGTAGTTCTCCAGCTTGAGGCTGGAGGTCAGATACTGCAGGTTTCTCCTGAAACCCAACTTGCAGTACATTTCAGGTGCATTAGATTCACCAACTGGCCAACTTGTTACAGCAAGAGCAGACATGTCCTCTGGCAATTGCTGTGCTGTTGCCATTGCCCCAGCAGCTGATAATTCAGCCCAACTGCAAACCCTAAAAGCAATGGAACTTTGCCAAAAATCCTCTATTTCTCCCTTCAGCAAGTTTCGCTCCTTGTAGACATAAGAAACAAAATGCAGCTGGTTTTGCTGAGACAATACATTTTTCTGCTGCACATTCATAACCTTCAATCCAGAAAAAAAGCCAGTTAAATGCATGTCTCTTTCAACCTTGCAAAGTGTCCAAAAGTTGAGCTAGCTACAGATTTTTTTCTACTCTTTGTATTTTCTGCTAATATTTAGCTATCTTTCCTTTTTCTTGATAAAAAGAATGTTGATCAAAAAGCGTTCATCAAATCATTTTTCATTTCTTTAACATCACAAAGGGAAGCGGCACTGTTTCATTTTCCTCCCCTCTTTTCAATGGCAGAACAGAAGCTGAGAGAGAGAGACCACAGAGAAAGGCAATGGAAAAATTTAAACCATCTGCTTAACCATCATTTTCACTCATCATTTTTCTCAGCAAACCTTTATATCTGCAATGAAAGGGGTGTCCAGCTCCTTCAGCAAATCTTCCCAAAGAAGTGAAAGCAGCAGCCCCCGAAGTGAAAAGATGCAGGACTGTGAGCATGTGCAGCTCAGCTCCTCTCCCTCTGGCGCACACACAAGGGGAGGCCTGGGGTGGCAAGGAGGGCTACCCCACCGCTTCGGCCAAGTTTTCTCTGGAGGGCAGATCCTCGGGAAGGTGGGAAGTAAAACCCAGCTTCTGCCGGTGCTGCCAGGCCAGGGTCCTCGAGAAGTGGCCACCCTGCCCATGCCCAGTGCCCCAAGGCAGCACCACCACATCTGAGAAAAATAAGGCAGCATATACTGATGCATGGCCACACTATGCAGATTGTAAGGTAATCTGCATATTTGGACACCCGCACAGATGACTAAACTTCAGCTTTAAATTAAATGGATCTCATGCTGATGAAGCCATGACAGTGGTAGGTGGCAAAGACATAGCATATCTGCAAGGCAACGTTTCTCTGCCTATTGCCTGCCAGCACCCCTTGGACCTGAGCACCCTTAGTCTGGATTGAAAGGTTTAGATACACCACTGACTACTCTGGCACCATGACTGATAGGCTGTAGAGAGACAGGGCAGTTTGCAGTGCGGGTGCTGGAGCCAAGTTCCTAACTTGTCTCAGGAAAGGAATCCATTTCCTTCACCTGGCATTTCCACCTGAGCAAGGCCAGGCAGTCTGCAAGCCATCCTCTGTGCCTCCCAGCATCCAGCCTGCACTTTGGCACTGGTAAGGTTTGATCACTAGTAGCAGTTTTAGGTTATAAGGATAATTTGTCACATGAAATTCTACTTCAAAACATTTAATTGGAAATTGGAACAAATTCCTTTCCATCAACAAAAATCTGTAAATCAAAATGGGATTCTTTTTCCTCATATTTTTGTTGTTTAAACAGAAACAAACCAAAGTATATCCAATAGCCCGCATCTTAGAGGTCAGATTGGAGTATTGGTTTTCAGCCTTTTCCAATCTGTGCAATCCTGAAGTAGTTTTCTATGAACCCCCACACATCAAGATAAGTCTGCTGTTTAATAGTCCCCCGTCTTTGCTCATCTTTTTTGGATCCTTTAAAAGTGGTTGGGGAGGGGAGGAAAAGGGGGAGAGTCTGCTGTTCATCCCATCTTTGGATAAGTCCCATCTTTGCTCATCTTTTTTGGATCCTTTAAAAGTGGTTGGGGAGGGGAGGAAAAGGGGGAGAGGGTAGGGAAATATCAGTGGGCTAAACCAGAGAAGTACTCTAAATAATTTTAAACTAAATTTTTTTAAAGTTCTGTGCATAACTGGAATGATTTTGGTGGAATTTAAAGTTAATGAAACCATATCAGCTTTTAAAAACACAAGAAAAAAGGAGCCACATTAAAAAATTGGTTTGTAACAAAGGCGACAACATTCTTGTTTGAAGCTGTCAGACCCTAGCGTCTTGATCAAATGAACAGAATCTTTTTTTCTTTTCCCCAGAAGAAAAGAATGTATCAAATATGAAAGTTGTTCTGGGAAGCTGCTATTTTGATTATATGCCACCTACTGATTAGAAAAATGTGCAGGAAAAGTTTTAAGGCAGCTTGACTGAACACATGATCTCCACACTGGAAGGCATGTTAGTCTAATGAGATTTGAGGAAGTTGAAAGGCTAATGCAAAAAATAGTGGCATACCAGTTCTCCCCCTCCCCCCGTACCTCAGATTAACTTTCTACTACATGATACACAGGAATTCATTGTTTCCATGATCAACTCTAAAGTTGTTGAATGAAAAGATCATCATACAGAAGATCGACAGGAAAATTTTTATAAATATTTACAAAATGGAAACTTTAACACCTAGCACATAACAGAAAATAACACTCTCAGACACACCCTCAGACAAAAGGACAAGATATAATTACATAAACACATACTGACGAAGAGCTATTTTCTTGGAAGATTTACTCTTCTCACTCTCTGCAGAAGCAGCACCAAAACCTCTGCAGACACCACTTCCTGAAGTCTCAGAATTGAGTCTGCTCTCTGCAAGGATGTTGTGTAGCTTGCACAGCTGATGGCCACTCTCATCATCATCTTAGAGGAAACAGGGAGCCTGAAGTTCAGGCTAAACAAATTATGCAAAATCCTTGCAACACAAGTATGAGCGCAGACGTTGTTCCACCACCGATGTGTCCCCTCCTAACTACTATTATTTTTCCTTTTGCAGCTCCTAAGTCTATTTATAAAATCTTGTGACCTTGCTCTCCTATAAGCTGCTCTCCCAGAGAGACTGCGTGTATCCAGGAAGGCTGCTTTCCCACAGCAATAGCTACTCAGGTACCTTCAAATAGCTAATAAGCATGCTTAACAAGCTGTCGTACCCTGTTCATGGATAAGCCTGTTTTTTCTACAAATATCGTTCTAGCTCTCTGAACTAGATTCATATATCTTCCTCTCTCTTTAATTCCTTATTTACAGAACTAATACTTCAGTTGCATTTGGTTGCTAGCTTTTGCCATGTCATACAAAATACTGGACAGAAGGAATGGGGACAAACTGATGAAAGCAGTAGTTTTGCTACCTGGTGTGCTCTGGTTTATAAAACAATACTTGAAGCTGACTAGCTTCCCTGGGGACTGTGGTTTCCTTTTTTTCCCTAGGAAAGTACTACTTGTAGCATGTTCAGATGACCCTGTTCTAGGCTGGTAAACAGTAAGAAAAATCTCCTTAATCTCTACTTAGTTTATAGCCAGATTCTACATTAGTGAGTTTTTTTGTGCTAGGAACTGAACCTATAAGGATACACAAAATTTCAGCTGCTGCTCAGCAGAGGGGTAATATTGAACTTGAAATTAAACCACAGCACTAAACATGAAGAAATACTTTGTTAAACAGCAAAGTAGATGAACAAGAAACTAGTCATTGACTGCATGATCATTTGCTAGCTCAGTGTATTCAGCACAACTTGAAAGCACAGCTTTCCCATTTGAAGTGTAGGCTGCTACCACATGGACTAAAGGAAGAACTGGTAAAAGAACGCAAAAGTTACCTTGCAGAGGGGCTCACCACAGAGGGAAGTACAACAGGCTCCTCAGCGACTGTGTGACAGATAGGAATCCCTAGGAATGTTGTGGCCATTGGCAGAGCTACCAGTGCAAAAAAATTTGCCAAAGTCAATCCCATGGCTTGCATTTAATTCTATGCAACTGGAAGAGTAGCTCAGAGGTGGGATCCATCTTAAAAGCCATCCTATATGTACAGATGAAATGTGTATGACTAAATACTTAATGTAGACAAGCCAGGTTCTAGTGGTATATTTATTTCTATATAAGTTATTATGCGTGTTTGTTTTCATTAAACTTTTTTTCTATTTTGATTTCACAATTTTTTGCTCAAATAAGATGAGAATATAGATGAAAAATTCGGTCTGCCTTTGCCGAATTACAGGCATCAGAGCTCTTCCTTTCCCAAGCACCTATTTTGTCCATACAGACCATAAGACTTTTCGCCTCTACCCAAGTTCCAGACATTACCTGGTTTATGGGTCTCAGCAGTGACATTGACAGTCTTAATCCTGAGCATCTTTTGTGTTGGTACCTTCCTTTCCCTCCCAGCGTCACCAGGTGGCAGTGCACAGAAGGGCTTTCAAGGTCTGCTGTTACATGAGGCAGCAG
>NW_010237900.1:105638-115156 GCF_000690775.1 Eurypyga helias
GGTTCATTTCTTGTTACAAGTGCAGCTCCCTTGTCTTTTCCTCAGACCATCTTAAATAATGAAACAGGAGAGTATCACAGCACAAAATATAACGGCTGACTTTCCTGTTTATTTACTTTCAGCAATCTGAGCATTTCTAGGATTACATTTTCATACTCCCACCAGCCTCTGGAACGGACAGGTTTCAGTTGGGCACCCAGCAGACAAACCACCTGGAAAACAGTGGTCTACTTTCACCCTCTCCATCTAGGAGCAGAGATTATAAAGGTGTCAGCATGTAACAGAGAAGATGAAAGATTGTGAATGAAGAATGTACCTTTGGGGGAAGCAAACTACTTGTAAATTGGGTCAGCTTTGTCAAAAGGGGAAAAAAAAAAAAAAAAGGATATTTAATAGAAGATGGGGGGGGGGGGTTGGAACTTTAAAAAAAAAACAAAAGTTGATGTTTTGTTTTGAAAAGGCATTTTTCATCTAAACATTGAACAAAAATATTAGTAAGGCTAAATAAGCATAGCAAAATAGAATGAGACAAATTCATTTGCGGGGAGCTAAAAATTTTTAGAGGCTTATCTGGTTGTTTTTAAACAAAAAAAAAAATTCATACAACTTTAATGAGCAGTTCAGTTCTGTCTCTATAAATTCAGTAATATAAATCTTTTCAGTACATTTTATTTCCCCCCAAGTTGTAAACTCCCTGCAGGAACACAAACTTAGGAACAGTCTTGATAAGGATTTAGAAACATGGGGGTTTTTTTTGGTGCTACATATTTCTGTTTTTCAAATGAAGTATCTCTATGCAGACTCATTACATTGCAGCTGCTATGAGTGGACAACCTCCACAGGCAATCATATCTGAGAAGAAATTTGTATAAATACACAGTTGGATAGTCCAAATAAGTCTGCTGCACATATTAATACTGGGGCAGGGAAAGGGAAGAAGCATTTGTCATCCTCCAGGAAACAGGTATCCTTGTAAACAAGATGCTCATTACTAAAATTAAGACCACTTTTATTAGGATTATATCTGCTCTAAACTGAATGCTAATTTTAAAAGACTACGATCCCTAAATTACTTCCCCCAACCCCCCGGAAATGCTGATATTATTATTTAAAAACCAAAACGGCCTTTCACATTTTTCTGTTACATATTGATCCAAAAATATTTAAAGGATGAAATTTTCAGATCACATTTTTGCTCAATAAGTAATATTACTTATATTAAAGCCACTTTATTGGGCATTTTTCTTTCATACATCTTGAAAAGTTTATCAGAGAGGTCAATATTACAGTCTCCATTTGGCAGGCTGGAAACAGTGACATTAAGAATTTAAGTGACATATCCAGGGCCACATTGCCAGCCAGTGGCAGAGACATAGGTATTACCTGGGCCTCCAAAGCCCAAGTCTAGAAGTCATTAATAATTACAATTCTATTTTAATTTAATTATTTTCTCCCCCTCTGTTTAAAATTATTTGAAACAGAAGAAAAATGGGTCAGTGTTAAAATAACAGCACATTTGAATTTTTTAACTCCCTTCATTTTTCACCTAGCCTCCAGTTTTCATCCTACTTTCATTTTGAACTAGATCTGCCTAACTGACTGTATTTTATCCCAAGACAGCAGGAGGAGATATGTTCCTGAGGATGCCAGCCTCATTCCCCAGTGTCTAAAATATGCATGCACTGCTCTTTAGTTCCTGCTACTAACAGGAGGAAAAAAAAAAAAAAGCGCCACTCGGCAGAGATAGCATTTAAGTTTTAAATAATGCATTTCTGTATCCTCTCTGAATCAAGGACCTCATTTCTTTGAGGCCGATAGATGACAGATAGGATAAGTGATTGCCCAGGTTACCACATTTTAATGTGGCTGATTCATGAAGTCCTGCAGCTCCTGACTAAAGGATATATTGCTGTCACTGTTCTCAAATGTGCAGGGAAGGTCTGGGGGTGTAGAGGAACAGATGAATGAGTGAAAAATCAGTAATGTCTCCAGACTTTCACATCCCACCTGTCCCAGGAATGTCAGAGAAACTCAAGCAGACAAATTTTGCTGGGAGATCTGACAGAGAGAAGCCAAATGTCAAAATACAACTGGAGGCATAACTCTGTAGATAATACAATTAGAATCAGAGACCTGGGCTGGGCAGCACAGTTAATTGGGAGTTGGTCATGTAGCTTCCTTTGAAGTTTGAGGCTCTTTGCTTACATAATGCAAAATCCAAACAATGTGAACTACTCCAATAACTTCTGATCCAGCAGGTCAGTTAAGCATGGGTTTTGAATGTGAAGCATATAAGTAGTTTCTTGGGGTTTAAGATATGCCTCTCAATGCTTTTATGTATTGCAATTACGAAATAAAGTTCAGGGAAAATCAGAATTCATTTCACTGAGAATTTCTGAGAGAAGAATCATCTATTTGAAAGTGACAGTGATGAAGGGAAGACCTCCAGCTGCTATTTCCCTGATCTGACAGGTTTGATTTCAGTAGCAGATCTGTGAGACCTGTGATGATCCAAAGGTGATAGTGAGGCAAGGGTTGGAGACAAAAGTAGCATATTGTTAGAGTACCAGTAAACGGGCTTTCGGACAGACTCACAAAAATGTTGGAGAAAAGGGACCTCTGGAACTTACTTAGGCTAGCCTTCTGTTTGGAGCAGAGGTATCACCAAAACCAGACTAATCTAGCCACCTTGAAAAGCTCTGAAGATTGAGATCTCACCTGCTATGTGGGTATCTGCCCCAGTGCTGCACCACCCTCCTGGTGAAAGTTCTTCCTAGGCTCCAATTGGAGTTTCTAAACTGAAACCTGGGGACATTGCTTTTTTTTAGCATCTGCCACTTCCAAGAAGTGTCATTTTTATAGTCTTTAAAACTGTCCTTGAACTACTTGTGGGTTGTTATTAGATTCCCCATTAGCCTCTGCCATATTAAGCAAGTCTGTCCCCCTCAACCCTTACTTTTAGGTGATGTGCCCTAGTCTTCAACCGGCTGAGTAGCTCCTACTCAGATGTGAAAGAGTTCAAGCAAAATACAATTTGAGAACAATTTATTTGTATTTACCTTAATTATGTTACTATTTTATCTGTCTATGAGACACAAGATGCAGTGTCACTGCCACTCTATTTTAGATTGGAAAATACCTACTAGATCTGGTACAAAATAGGAACAAATAATTCATAGTCTCTGATCTGCCCTGGGGTGTCCCCAGTGGATACTGCAAAGGTAAAGATTTCTGCCTTATTAATAAAGCTATCATCTAGGCACAAATTTAAGATAGGCATGGGTTGTTCATACAACCAGTATCCATTCTCTATGTAATTTATCTCCTTATCCTGTGAAAGGCAAGTAAGATGCAATACTTGGAGCCACTCTGTCTCAGTAACCCTACGTTTGCCTTTGTTACTGAAAACTTCACTTGTAGACATGTTTAGGAATACTGCTATAGCAAGAGAATTTCTGGTATTTAAGGGGGCACGTAATATCTATTCCTGATGTTGTCTTTGGTGTAATAAGGGCACAAGACTAGTACATAACAGAAAATATACAAAATTAAATATTAACTAGGAACACACTTCATCTCACTTAGAGAAGTCTAGAATATTTAGATTTATAAGAGATTTGTTGGTCTTAAGAAAGTTTTCACATTCATAATCTAAGTCTTGCCTGCCCCCAGTGTATGAAGGTACATCACAAAGCAAAGTTGGAAATATTTATCAGATCATTCAGAATTGTCTAGCCTTTTTTTTTCTACTTCTTCAATTTCACTGCCTAATAACAGAAATTCTGACTTCAAGAAGTTAAAGATTTTACTTCTTGTTAGCATAGTGCACACCCTCAGCATAGTCACAGACCACTGTTTATAGCAACACCAGAAAGGGCATGTCAACGTCTTTGATGTTTGTCAAGTATAAACAAAAAAAAAGGGAAAGAAAATACCAAGTTAGGGTTTCTTCATTCCATGAAGAATAACAGTTTTCAAAATCATTTGCTGCTCACTTAAGTAAAATACCTGTCCTTCATACTCACAGGGCACTCTTCTGAATGAAGTCAAATGATTTTCAGGTATTTGCCACAGTAGTAGGAGAGATCTTGCAGGGATACAGGTACACTTTGTGTATGTACATCTCTGCAGAGGAGAAAAAAATTAAAGCCAACTTTGGCTGCCAGCAGTATCTCTGCTTGGTAAGTTTCTTGCCCCACTGAAGTCTATGACAGCTGTTACAGCCTTCTCTCAAGCTGTAGCTGCTCCCTCGAGATTCATTCTTACATCCTGAAATTAAAGATGAGTTAGTCCTGACTTATTTGTGAAACGGTGCTACATGGGAAGGAACAGTGATGGTAAAAGAATAATAAAGAGACCCAAAAATTGCCTAATTTCACTCTGCAATACATTAAAAATAATTCTTGTTTACAGTCCCCACCTTACACCTTATTCCTGAATGTAATTCCATGAAATCATAGTTCTGTCCTTTCTTAGTAGTCATGATGTGTTTGGCACATTCACTGCCTCCTCCGGGAAGCCCAAGATGCCATTAGGCTTATGCATTTTCTTAATTTCCAGCCAAATCTAAAGAAATTACTCCATTTCTTATCTTTTGGCCTTAGATAATCTCTGAACTCATGTTTTTCCTGAACTATTAATTTTTCTAAAATACACCTTTCAGTTGTTTCCAGAGCTGCTCTAGAACATCTACACAGCCTTCTCCATCCTGCATCATCAGCTTACCTGTTACTAGAGAGGCCACCTCAAAAGGAGTACAGAGGAATTGAATTCCCTCTTCATGGTCAAAGTATTTATTGTTATATCTCCTAGGACTCCTGGTTACTGGCGATGGCCCTTTTCACCTGCAAAACCAGATGTCATCATCATCAAGAGGTTTGAACTGGCAATCACTTAGCGTGGAAGCAAGGGTCATATCAAACTGAAATTCCTTCTGGTCATTAGATACTCAAAAAATTGTCTATGCTCAGCCTTCTTCAGCACAATTCCCACAGTTCCTGTATACATAATTATTCTAACTTGCCTTGCAGAGGCAATACTGTTGCAGTTATTGATCTCAAAATGCACACCATAGTCCTTCTTGTTTTTTTGGACCCTTTTCCATCAACCCTGTTTTATACCATCTGAGAACAGATTGTAACCGAAGTTGCAATCTAAATAAACTGGATCTGGATTTCAATGGTGCCAAAGTCCAGGGTGATTAGATCTTGGGCTTTGATCCAGACACATCTTGCTGATGAGTAAAGAAAATATATCAATCAGCTAGTTACAACAAGTCCTTGGCCTGCATATGGAAGCAGAAGATGAGGAGGAGGAAAAAAGGATATGCTGTGTAATAACTGGTAGGTGACAGCATGCTGTGTGTACAGCCTGGGGAAACAGAAATCCATTCAATCCCCCACACATAGGTTCAGCAACATCACTGGCCCACACACTGTTCCGCCTCAAACACCCAACACGTTTAATAGCCTCCAGCCATCAGCCTTGGCGCCAACAGATGAATCATATCTCCTGTGAGTGTCCCTGCTGCAGTAACTTATTATCATCCTCTGCATCATCTAGATAGCACTTGGCAATCCCAGGTCTCAAAACACTGCATTGAGGTTCAGGGGACTCAGAACTGAGTATCTTGCTTGTAGCCATGGAAAATCAGTTGGCATTAAGGATGGAGACCATGCCTCTCTACTCCTCTTAAATTTTCTCATCCATAGGCCACATCATCTTCCTTCATTATGTGTGCTTAACAATAAATAGTAAACACTTGTGACATCAGAAAATATTTTCCCTATTCCAAACATGCAGTAGATAATTAATGAGCACATTTCTTTTTAGATTCACATAAGAGACAGAGAGTACTGCTTGTTTAGTACTTGGTTAGTCAGCTGATCTCTATTTTCTAGCCTTGCAGTTGCTTGGTGCTCTATGATAGATTGTCATTCTGGATTTAGACAAGCAGAGAGATATAGCCATGACAGCAGTGGTTTCCAACAACCAGTGCACACCTTGCCATTGGTACCTTAAGCCATCAGGAGTGCCCTTCTCATCTCAGATCACCCAGCCATAGAATTCTTATTGCCTCCAGCCTAGCATTCTCCTAAGTCTCTCTGAGAAGCCTGCTAAATTGGCCCACCTCTAGCTTAGTTCTGGAACGCTATGACCAGTGATAGCCATTTGCTCTGAAAGAGATGGACAGCAGAGCAAGGAAAGGCACAGTCCCTACAGTACTTGAGTGGGGTAAGGAGGAAAGACTTAGAAAAAATGGCCAGCTTCAATTAGAATTTCAGATCAAACACAGGTCCAGGGTCAAGTCAGGAAAACCACCCACAGTTCCTAGTAAGAATTAAATTGGATAAAGACTGCCAATATCAGACACAATCCAGAAATTGCTAGGTAGAGCCTCAGTAACAAAGCAAAGACAAGGTCAAGCTGAGAAAAAGAGTCCATAAATCACAGTTCAGCCCTATATACCAGTATAGGCAACCTGGAGATCAACATTCCCACCAGAAAGACCCTAAGTTAAAAGCAAAGCCTCAGGACTGGTCTTAAATGGAGCTCCTGGGCTTATGGGTAGAGGTTGTGGTTGGTGTCCAGGTGAGGCTGGTCAGGGTCGTTAAGGCTATTCATACACTTCAGGGCCACAGTATAGGTTTTTGCAGTCTTTGTAAAATAAGCTTAGGTGAAAGAATAATCTGCTTGCTGTGACCTCACTCCAGCTCTATCTGCACCTCTATGCAAGGATTTTTCTGGTATCATAACCCCAGGCTTCATCAGCAAGGGCACAGCTGAGTTGTGTTCTGAAGCAGCAGGTATTACTCAGAATTGCTAATGTAAGGACTTGGTCTGAGGGTCGGCACACAACTTCAGGTACTCTCAAGCTGGGGAGTCTGCCTTTTCTGGTATTTGTCTAAATTCTCTAATCAGGCATTTTCAAATTCTCCTCAAGAATACCTTTGCTAGGTGAGAGGGAACAGCTGGTGTCACAGAACTGTATCCCTGTTTTTGTCAGTTCTAACATCCCTGTACTTACCAGCTTTTATTTAGCAATGAAATATGGGGCTAATATATCCTTGGTTGTGCTAGGCTAAGGCAGTATCCCTTTCATCTACTACGTAACTACATATTCAGGGAGAGACCTGATGCAAATACAGTGCAACTTTCACAGATTATTCCTTCATTCTTCACATCTTTACAATTCTTTCCTTTAAGTAAAATCACTGCACTGAAATAATTGCCCCTAGATGAACTGCCAGATGAACTTCAGTATATTTAAATTATGTACTCTTCAGATTGCAATTAGTTTCCTTCACTAACATTTAAAGTTGTCAATACCATCGCTACTCAGAAGCAGCATCTGAGCCAGACAAAACTTGATGTAGGGAGAATAAGCAAATCTGCCATTTCTCAAACTTTTTCCCTCCTGTATCACCATAGACTACTCTGTCATCTTTTACATAGAGGATTTTTATATAGAAGGGTATACATTCAAAAAGCCTCATGCCAGGAATTTGTGTTGAAGGGGCAGCTGGCAGTGGTGTGGGATGGGTGCAGGTGAAGAGTTAACTTGGCTTGCAGATAAAGTACATGTCTAGCCCTGCTTCATGGGCAGTGCCCCTGTATGGTGGGGTTCTGTGGGATCAGTACAGATGAGGAATACACACCCTTTTTTTTTTTTCCCCCGGCATTATTTATTTGCCCCAAAGAGTACATCTGAGAAATTCAGGTCTGAATTTATTGTGTTTAAGCTGGGTAAAAAAATAGGAAATTTCCAACTTTTAAAAGAATCAATCAAATGATGTTTCTCTTTCAAAAATTGCTTTAAGAAGGGCTGAAAATGTTTAAGTCAAAGCAAAACATTTCATCAGCATCAAATTAAATATTTCTGTTTACACTGAGTACTTTTTTATTTAACTAAAAAACTTCAAAGTCAGCATTTAGTGTTGAAGTTGGCTGTTATTTGTTTGCGTGTTTTCATTTTATCCATGAACATGTTATTTATTTATATAGTTCCCTATATAATGTCTTCCCCCAGAGGGGAAATTAAGCTTTCATGGGAAGTGACTTAGCAGGATGAAGTGTCCCATGTTTCCCATGAGGTTAAAAGTTCAGTTAACTTTATTTCTTGTCATGTTGTACTGTACACACCTTCTGGCTTCCTGCTCAAACTGCAAAATGATATGTATAAACAGTATCAAAGCAGACAAGAAATGCTAAAAATATGGAGAGAGAAAGAGCTCTGTTAAATGTTGGTAGGAATGACTTTCTGATCCAGGGGCTGAGGTTGACCAAAAAGGCAGAAGCATAACTTCCTTCTGCCGAAGCTCTTGCTGATTATCCCCATTACCAGTACGCTTGCTAAGCTTGTTGGCCAAAGAATCATCTGTTCTTCACTGAAGCCCAGCTAATACAGATGATCAATGAGGAGATAACTACAGGACTGTGTGTATTCAGAACAGAGATAACAGTTCAGATCCCACTTCTAGCCTCGTTTATAAGTGTGTAAATCTGAGATGGCCACCTTGCAAAGATTTACAATCATTTCTAAGCAGCTGATTCCACCAGCAGCTAAAGCAGTTAAAGGTCCAAAACATCTTAGCCATTGCTGCAGCCTGCACTTTGAGAAGTACAGTCTCTGTAAAGGGTCAGAGAACCTCTTCCACTGTTGCAGATGAGACTTGAGGGCCAGTACGCAGTATTCAAGATATGATGGATCTTCTCAGCAGAGGAGGAAGCTGCCAACCTCAGATGCTTTTTTTCCAATACAAGTCAGCAATACAAACTTGCAAGGTAATACTGCAGGGCATGCACATTGCTAGGGACATATTTACCCCCTTTTCTACACTGCAGAAGGATCTGCTAGACAGATGGGGATGGTGAGGTTGGAGGTTGTGCTAGAAGCAACTCGGGGCAGGATGGGTCAATTAGATTAAATTTTCAACCAAGTATCTATTGGTTATAAATGCTATTTAATAGTATCTAACTATTTCATCAAATGTTTGTCCTTTCCTCCTGCCATCACTGACTGCAGTTAGCCTCCCCCTCCCCGGGGAGAGGTGTGGGAGCAAGGAGTACAAGTAAAAACGATGGGTGCTAAAATGGAGTGATGACATTCTCCCGTGCCCACCCGGGCAGGCTGTCAGTGCGGGCAAGAGAGTTTTTTCTTGCTCGCAGCGAGCAGTGGGTCGTTTCTCTCCCAGCTCCCCGGCTCCCGGGGACTGCCACCCGGGAGGGATGCAGGGCGCAGCAGGCAGCCCAGCACGCCGCTGCCCCCTGGACCAGCGCGCCCGGTGCTTCTTCTAACGCAGCACCTTCGCAGATGCGCAGGCTTCTCGGCGTTTGCTGTGTGCCCTTTTCTGCCCCCCCGCCCCGGCTCGGGCTTGGAGAGATTCAGCTCCTGATCTGATCCTTGTCGAGTCGAGGCGTCTGTTCAGCGCGATCGGAGGAAGATGCAGGGGGAGTGCGGGATCGGCGCTGGTCCCTGAAAGAGGCGTATTAATAACACTGATTCATGGCAAATTAGC
>NW_010237901.1:0-303 GCF_000690775.1 Eurypyga helias
TGCCTTGCACTACCCTTGTGCACCCTGTGCACCAGGCCCTCGTGCAAGACCTGCATTGGAGCACCCTGTGGCTTGCACGACCCTCGTGCAAGACCCACGTTGGGGTACCCTCGTGCAAGAGGTGTGGGCCTCGTGCAACGCACGGCCCTCGTGCAAGACCCACGTTGGGGTACCCTCGTGCAAGAGGTGTGCACGCCACGTGTCGTACACCCCTCGTGCGAGACACGTGTCGGGGTACCCTGTGCCTTGCACGCCCCTTGTGCCGGAGCTGTTGGCCCCGTGCAACGCACGGCCCTCGTGCAA
>NW_010237902.1:0-1590 GCF_000690775.1 Eurypyga helias
GCCCCAACCCAGGTGCAGGACTGTTAAACTCCATGAGGTTGGCGTGGGGCAAAATACTTAATTTCCTACAACTTAGAAAAATTACATATTTATGCTTGTTTTATTTACTAGTGTTTAAAGACAAGTACTTAATCTGCATTTTTAATTGAGTAGTTATTTCATGGTAATGAGGGCCTGTGTTCGGATTTCTCTAGCTGCTTATTTAAAAGACTCCTGAAGAAAAATGCCCTGATTACAAGAATCACTATGATACAGGACCCGAAGATGCGCTTTTTTGGGGAAGAGTCTTCTGTACCACAGTTCTTGTTATATCTAATAGCTGCTTCTATGAATACTTGACTGCTTTTAACTGACATCTGTTCATTGAGTTGCTTCCCTTCTGACCAAGGTGAGAACTGATTTGTAAGACTGCAGTTTGCTGACATGTCAGGCCTTTGGCTCTTTTGATGTGGTTTCTAAGAAACAGGACAGCCTGGGTTATAAAAAAGTTAGAATAAATAAATTGTAGGACTACTAACTACAAAGAAGCTGGATCAAGGCCTTAGTCACAGCCTGAGTGACAGGCGGGAATCACTGGTTAAGTATATTTGAAACATTTGATCACATCACACACATAATGGATGAGGTTGGAAGGGGTCTGTGGAGATTGTTGAGTCCAAACCCCTGATCCAAGTAGGGTCATCTAGAGCAGGTTGCTCAAGGCCATGTAAGTTGACTTTAAAATTTCTCCAAGGTCAGAGACTCCACAACCCCTCTGGCCAACCTGTTGCAGAGTTTGACTACCCTCACAGTAAAAAGGTGGGTTTTGGTGTTTCTTCATTTAAATGGAATATTTTGTACCTGTCTCTCTATTGATTTGATATGATCTTTGTTTTCTTAATGGGGTGATGGAGCTATTTCAACTTGATAAGTAGAGCTGGAAAAGGTTTCAGGAGTTAAATTTTAGTATCTCCTTGCTCCAAAGCAGAATAAATTCTACTTAAATCATTCCTGAATAGATAATTGTATAAGCAAAATGTTTTTAAAAAATCCTGCAGTCATGAAGCTTTTGCAGCCTTAGGCAATGGGTCCCAGTTCTTCCCAGTCTTACCTTTGAGAAGCATTTCCTGATGCCTAAGGTAAACTCAGTTGTAGTGAGACAACTTCCAATTGTCTTGTCTGTTTCATAGAGCCATGAAGAGATTGTCCTTTCATTGTGGAAAACATTTTTCCTATTTTAAGACTGTTCTCCTGATCCTCTCCTTCTTCTCTGAACTATAACAAACCAGTTCTCGTATTTCCCTCCCATGTAATTTTTCCTAAGCTTCTGATCATCCAAGATACCCTTCTCTGAGCTTTATTTTTTGAAGGATTGTGGTGGATTGACCCTGGCTGGATGACAGATGCCCACCAAAGCCACTCTATTACTCCCCTCTACAGCTGGACAGGGGAGAGAATATATCTCGTGTGAGTTGAGATAAGGACAGGGAGAGATCACTCACCAAATACCATAATGGGCAAATCACACTCAACTTGGGGAAAATTAATTTAATTTATTACAAATCAAATTAGAGTAGAAGATAACTAAACCCAAATCTTAAAACACCTTCC
>NW_010237902.1:1600-2293 GCF_000690775.1 Eurypyga helias
CTCTTGTTTCCTCAGCTTCACTCCTATTTCTCTACCTTCACCAGTGATGGAAGAGAGATGGGGTAAGGGCTTGTGGTAAGTCCATCACACGTCACCTCTGCCATTCCTTCCTCCTCAGGTGGACAGCTCCTCATACTCTGCACCTGTTCCAGTGTGGTGTCCATCCCACAGGGGACAGTCTTCCATGAACTTCTCCAGTGTGAGTCCTTCCCACTGGCTACAGTTCTACATGAACTGCTCTGGCATGGGTCCTTTCCACAGGGTCACAAGTCCTGCCAGCACACCTGCTCCAGTGTGGGGTCCCCTCTCCAGAGCTCCTGGAGGAGCCTGCTCCAGTGTGGGCTTCCCACAGGGTCACAGGCTCATTCAGGTATCCCCCGGCTCTGGTGTGGGGTCCCTCCCAGGCTGCAGGTGGGTCTCTACTCCTCCGTGACCTTCCATGGCTGCAGGGCACAGCCGGCCTTACCATGGTCTGCACCATGGGCTGCTGGGGAATCTGTGCTCTGGTGCGTGGAACACCTCCTCCCCTCCTTCTCCACTGGCCTTGGTGTCTGCAGGGATGTTCCTCTCACATCTCACTGTCTATGGCAGAAATTGCTCTTCCCAGTTTTGGTGGTTTGGGGTTTGTTTTTGTTTGGTTTGTTTTGGTTGGTTGGTTGGTTTGGTTTGGTTTTTTTTCTTTCACATTTTTTT
>NW_010237902.1:2331-15185 GCF_000690775.1 Eurypyga helias
GATGGGCTTGGCCTGGGCTAGAGGTGGGCCTGTCTTGGAGATGGGTGGCAGTGGCTCTAGTGGACACAGGGGAGCCTTCTGGCAGCTTCTCACAGAAGCCACCCTTATAGCACATGCCCAACTCCCCTCGACCCATCACAAAACCTTACCATGCAAACCCAATACAAGGAGTCACGTCTTTCTTCGGGTACTATGTGCAACATATGACATAGTACTCCAGCAGAAGCCATACATGGTAAGAAATTGATTTTCAACTGTCCTGCAGATACTGATTTGGCCTACTCTTCTTTATGTGCATGCATTTCATATGCTATCCATTCATGTGTGTTTACACTGAATTTGAGATTTGTAGTGTACAATGTAAAATGAAAATGCAAGCAGCTGTGCATGCAGAATGCCTGTTACACTGTGTAAATGCAGTTTTAGGATTTTCCATCATTGATACATGGCTTACAATTTATATGTATTTGAAGTTAGCAAAAGCAAAGTTGTGGTATTCACAGGGCATTTGGATTTTAAGAAGTCTGGTGGCCAATGATCTCTTGCGGATAGGTTGTGATGGAATGCTGGTTACTAGCTGAGTCATACTTTGTCTTCTTTGAATATTAAAGTGTGAAACTTTCTTATGCATTTAAATAGAGCAGTACAGATCTGCTTAGCAAGTAAGACCTACTTGCTATGTTTGCAAGCTTTAGTGTTTCTTAGTTTGAAGAAAACTGAGGGGAAATAGTTATATTTATGTGTGTGGAAAAGAGTATTAAATGGAGGTGTGCTGGCTGCAGTCAGGACTGAGTTAGGTGGTACTTAATTGCTAGCTGAAGTTAAACCATGACAGGGGGCAAGCTAAACAGTCTGTTTATTTTAACAAGTCCTTAATGACAGATCAAAAAGTAAAGGACTAATCTGCAAACATTGACAAATTACTGAAGTATGCAGATAAACAAATTTTAATTAACTAATATTTAATTAATTTATTGCTGGATGAATTGCTTAGAGTGAATTTTTTATCTGATTAGGTCTTTTCTTTTTAGCACTTTATCCATAAAAAGGTTTAGAGAAGTCTCTTGTTTCTTTCTAATGTCTTCAGAGACAATAATGATCCTAAACAAGTGAGGTTTATAGCAGGTAGAGTGGGATTTTTCCCTGCTGTGTGATCTGACTAATTATTGTCAGACATGGAGAAATATTCTGAAATTTTTATTTCTGATTTTCCTACTGCTGATGCCTAGAGTCTGCTCTCCCCTGTACAAGTGGGTATTTGTTTAAGTTAACTGGAGAACTTCTTAACTGTCCTGAATGGTCATGTCACAAATGCTGCAAGCAGGCAGGGATTTTGGTTTTGGGTTTTTTTTGGTTTTGTGGGTTGTTTTTTTTTTTTTTTCATTTTTGTTTTGTTTTGTTTTTTCCCCATATGGTAGGGTTTTTTTGTCATGTTTAGACTGCTGTGCTTGGTGGTTTCAATCTGCTTTTTGAATGTGAAATTTTTTATTCTGTTTTGCTTCAACGAAATCACCCAGGGTAAAGTATTGTCAGATGCTGCTGAGGTAAAACTGGTATTCACTCTTAAAGTAATTGATGCCTTACATGTGGACTGAATCACTCCCTAACACTGAGTACATCATCTGGGAAATAGTAGCTTATTGCCACTCAGCATAACCTCTGTGTGTTATACACTTTCACCTACTTGGGTATAACCCTAGTCAGAACACCAGGTAATTTATTTCTAAACTATACCAATATATCTTCCCTCACTCCTCAAAAACATATTTTTGATAAAAATGAGGCAGTGATTTTAATTTAATTTAATAAAAATTCTCTAAGAACACACAGTTGTTCCCTGCTGTTACACTTAGAGTTGTTACAGAAGCAATAATAATGAACAATTCTGTAAAAAAATTTTTGCTTTAAAATGTGATGTTTAGACCTACTCAGAGCAGACCTAACAAACCTCATAGGAATCAACCTTTTTTTCTGAAAGACAGGCAAGTTTTGGTCCACTAACATC
The DNA here is from genome assembly GCF_000690775.1 of Eurypyga helias. Classification (NCBI taxonomy): domain Eukaryota; kingdom Metazoa; phylum Chordata; class Aves; order Eurypygiformes; family Eurypygidae; genus Eurypyga; species Eurypyga helias. Next base: position 4,337 of record NW_010237902.1, read on the forward strand.
GTTATTTCATTAACAATCAATATCTGTTATTTTTTCCATACAGATCACAGTTCTAATGTTTCTGATTTTCTTATTTTTATTTTCTGCTTTTATACTTTGAAAAAATAGATTTCCCAACTAGATGGTTTGTTGTAAAAAATATTACAAACAGGCAAAAATTAATAAGTAATTTTGAAGATGCAAAGAAAGCACAAGATGCAATGGAAAATAGAATGGTAACAAGCTAGGTAGAATTGAAAACTTCTTTGGTTTTGCTTTTCTTTATTCCTACACCTTACATTCTTGATCCTGAGTGGAGCAGAGAGGCATCTGGCAGGCCAATGCCCAGCTGCGCAGCTCATGTCCTGTGCAAATCTCTGTCTTTGATAACTACTTGGTTCACTTTGAAGGATAAAAACCACAGAGAGATGGACTAACATGAAGGGGCAAGAACATCTCTGCCAACAAGTGAGGAAGACTTTAATCTCGGTTTCCTGAGGAAGGGTGACCAAATCCTGAAGATAAGTATAGGGAGGCGAGAGAGGCATAGGGAAGTGCCTGAGAGCACAGAATGAAGGAGGGTCTCATATTTCCACTGAGGAAGCATTGTGACGAGATGCCTATCTCAGACACCTGTGCATCAAATCACACAGCATGGGAAACACACAGGAGAAGTCATAGAATCACAGAATCTTAAAATGGTTGGGGTTGGAAGGGACCTTAAAGACCATCTAGTTCCAACCCCCCTGCCATGGGCAGGGACACCTTCCACTAGACCAGGTTGCTCAAAGTCTCATCCAGCCTGGCCTTGAACACTTCCAGGGATGGGGCATCCACAGCTTCTCCGGGCAACCTGTTCCAGTGCCTCACCACCCTCTCCATGAAGAATTTCTTCCTGATATCTAATCTCAATCTACCCACTTTCATTTCAAAGCCATGACTCTTTGTCCTCTCACCTGTCCTTTTATAAAGTCCCCCTCCACCATTCCTGTAGGCCCCTTCAGGCACTGGAAGGTGATATAAGGTCCTCCCGGAGCCTTCTCTTCTCCAGGCTGAACAAGCCCAACTCTCTCAGCCTTGAGTCCAGGCATAGCTGCTTGATCTTGTTGGGTTCACAGAGACATGATGAGATAGTTCGCTTTCACGGAGTGTTGTGATGAATGGAAGTGGAGTCTTTAGGAGGACTTGCAGTTTACACAAGGACACAAATCTCAAAAGCACAAAGTGGCTCAAATTTGCATCTTTATGAGTAAAGGAGCATCAAAGAGTCAACGAGCATGACTTCATGATGGGTGTTTCCCACAGACCACCTAATACCAAGAAGTAGGTGAAGCTTTCTTTAGATAAATGGAAGAAGCCTCACAGGTGCAGGCTTTGATTCCAGTGATGAATATGAGCTACTCCAAACCTACTACCCTAAAGATGGCTGGGCAGAAGCAATCCAGGAGATGTCTGGAATGTGTTTAACACAATTTCTTGATGGACAAGCTAACCAGAGATGTTCTACTAGATCTATTACTCTCAGAAGGAACTGGTTGGGAGTGTAAAGGTTATGACACTGTTGTGGCTTAGCCTTATCTGGCAATTAAATAACACTCAGTTGCTCACTCACCTCCCACCCTCCCCCCACAGTGGAGAAAGGTTGGAGAAAAAAACCAACCAAAACCCCAACAAATCCAAAACAACAAAACAAAAAACCAAACCAAAACAAAAACAAGGAATGGTCATAAAATTTGAGATAAGAACTATTTAATAATATAAATGAAAATTATATCAAGCTAGCCCAAAGCCCTAAAGATCCTCCACCCCAGGCCAATTTTGTGCCTTCCAAACCCAGCCTGAACACTGAGCCTGACGAACCATAGAATGAAACAAAATCCCTCAGACTTCAGGAGAGCAGAAACACGATGGACTGAAAAGATAAGACAGGGTTCCTTTGCTGCAGATGTACTTTGTTAGCTTGGTACCTGTCGTGCTTTAACTCCACTGAATCCAGCACAGTACCAAGCACCAACTTCCTGTGGGGTCATTCATTCTATTTGGCTGTGTCTGTGTTTGTGTAATTTATCAGACAGACAGTTAGAGCTAAAGCTTTAGATTCAGGCTCCTTCTCACATTTTTGCAATTGAATATGTCCACTAAACTTGAGGCCTCTATGAAACTCATCTATTTATTACTCTTTTCTTGTTTAAAGCCAGTATTTTTGTGATTTCACTGTAAATTTATTTTACAAGAAATAATTTCATTCTCCGTGTGAAAAGGGGAAATGAGTTCTTGGAATTGATTTTCTGGTTCCAAATCATGTGCACACCATATAATGAAATGTCACTGACAAGAATGAATGAGGAGGTCAATAGATGAAATGTGGAAATGAAGTGTTATAATCCTGAGGAAACCACACAATGAATTTTCTTGGTTTATGGGCCTGTCACGGCTTCTAACCAAACTATGAGAGAAGATCGTACGTCAGATTTACTCCATAAGAGTTGCACATGCATTGTTCCAAAATCATTTTTCTCCACAAACCTTTCTCATGGAATGATGTCGACAAAAGCCCAGTTAAAATCCCCATGCATTTTCTCTTTCTTTCCTGGTCTCTATATTTAAGAAGTTGAAGCCATGAGAAATTAGGAGGTGAGGCAATTAACAGTACAAGCTGGAGAATTTCAGGCTTCATCCGTCTGTCCAGCAGACAGATCTGAGGATCAGATTGTCCAGTATGTTTAGGACACTTTCATAGTCTCCTGCTAGCATAGTCTGTTTTTGTGCTGGTGCAACACCACTGAAAGCTTTAACCTTATTTTTATATGCCTCCTTATGTCCTCAGATTCAACCTCCAGGTTAGATGCCCTCTCTCCCTGTACATTGCTTGTAGAATGTCAGGTGTGTAGATACGTTATTCATTACGATATTTTGCTAACATGTTAAGTATATCATAAGACTAAGGTACATACCTTAGTTTGTAGACCTTAGGCTACACTTCTAAGAGAAAGATTTCTATCCAGACAGAAGAAATTTCCACGTATTTCTTCCAGCTTCTGAATAAGTGCTCGACTTGGTAGTACTGGATGAGAAGCAGGGTATTATGCTTTTTTGATTGTGTTTTGTGTGACAGTTTGTAATTTTGTAAGCGCTACGGGTGGGCTTTGGGCCCCAGAGATACATGATTCTTATTTGAGCTTAGTGTGAGATAAACTGAGCATGCCCAGTCTTTAGTTGCACAGTAGCAGAAATTTAGGATCTTGACAACTATAATGAGAAAACTTGCAGGCCTCTAGGTTTGATAGTGAATTTTAAGGGACGTATTTTGGACATGGATGCTTATAAATAGGTGTCATAAATACCTTCAGCCTTCCTAAAACTGTAACATGAAGTATATACACTATTCTTTGTAATTTAAGAAAGATAAGAAATCTTAGAAATACATAAGATTAGAAGGGCTAATGGGGTTTTCAGATATTTGTTTCTTTATGTTTACTTTCTTCTAGTCTGAGACATAGGTTTTTTGTGGGGTTTTTTTTGTTATTTTTGTTTGTTTGTTTGTTTGTTTGTTGGCTGAAGTACATTCCTTTACAGCACAGGGAAGATGCTCGAATTTGATAATAGTAAGTGTATGAGTGGAAGGAATCATTTCAACTTGACAGTCTGTTACAGTTCCTGAGAGCTGCACAGAATTCTCTCTGAGTCACTGAGTCAGGACTACATTTCTCTTAGCCACAAAATTGCTCTCAGCGAATCACTGAATCACAGAATTATTTGGATTGGAAGGGACCTTAAAGATCATCCAGTTCCAAACCACCTGCCATGAGCAGGGACAGCTTCCACTAGGCCAGGTTGCTCAAAGCCTTGTCCAACCTGGACTTGAACACTTCCAGGGATGGGGCATCCACAGCTTCTCTGGGCAACCTGTGCCAGTGCCTCACCACCCTCTCCATGAAGAATTGAATTTTTTTATATCCAATCCAAATCTCTCCGCTTTCAATCTAAACCCATTATCCCTTGTCCTATCACTACAGGCCCTTGGAAAAAAAAAAAAAACAAACCACCACAAACCAAAACCAGGATAAATTAGTTGTCCTGAGTATTGATTTTGTGTTTAGATATAAATAGATCTGAGAACCAGGCTTATTATAATCTTCAAATTTAGTTGAAACGATATGGCTATGGCTATGGTTATGGATAGCAGAGGAGATGCAGCCAGCCTTTACTACAGTGTTTGAAAATTAGCAATGCTATAGTGCAATGTGTCAGGTCAGGGGAGAGGGAGGGGAAAGAAGGGATATGTCTGCCTCATGAAATCCATACTGCATGACATCTTTTATGTATCCTGAGGATCTTGATCTAAACCAGAAGAGGGAGTGATGCCTGCTTCTAATTTACTTGCATCTTTTTGCCCACATTGTTTAGCTACACAGGGTCAGCTACACAGTTATTTCTCTTTTGATAGAATTAATAATTTATAGTGAGTCATGTCTTAAAATGTGCTGTTTTGTCAGAAAACATGCACGAGGAGGAATGACTTGTTGGGTTAATTGCTTGCCTCATCTGTCATAGCTAAAGACTGGTATTTCTGACAAACCGTCTATTTACAAATCAATTCCAAATAGAGTAATGAAAGAAGATTTGTATTTGTATGTGGAATCTTTGAACAGGTCATGTATATTTCAAACTATTTTGTCATTGGCTAAGGCCCAGAACTTGCAAAAGTTTATGCATGTATTTAGTTTATGCACAAGCAGGCTTGTTGTGCTGCCTATATCCTGTGCCTTATGCCACAGGATAAGTCTTGAAAGCACAAGTAACTTATACCTATCAACTATTAGTCCTGTGACACATCAGAACTGGAGACTTTTGAGTTTCTGCAGGCCAAGAACATGTACTTTGAGAACATGTACTCAGAAGTAGAGTTCAAAACATTTGGAAAAAGCTACCTGAATATACATGGTTCTATATTGCTCATCTTGTGAAATAAAAAACACGTAAGTGATGATCAAAACCTAGAAAAGTCCCATTTGGCTAATTACTAATTTTAGAGTTACGGTTTTAGAAACCAGGAATGGAAACCCATGTTCCTCCACTCTGTCCATTCCTTTTCTATGAATGGCTGGGATAGTTATAAATCCAGATTATTTTTCTTTGATTGTTTCTATCTCAACTTTTGAATAGGTATTGGCCAGTTCCTCAAAGAATAGATCCAGATCAGAACCTGCTTTGGTCTGGGTGAATTAGGTTTTAACTTAACTTTATATATTGAGTGAGACTTCAGGATGTCGTTACTAAGATCTTAAAACTATGAATTTCATTTTTGCATTCATGTTTCCACTGACTGATAAATGATTTTTTCCCTCTCTATAAATGCAATATCATTGTATATGTTGAATTATTTAATATCATTTTGATCCCAAGGAGTTGGTAGAAAATGACAGCATATGCTTCAACCCCTTTCTATCTGTGAAAGGAGTTCAAGTTTATATAAGAGTATTGAAAAACATCTTAGTTAAGATATTTTTGTATAGCATACATATAAACATGACAGACGTCTTTCCACCTAGGCTGCAAGTATAGTTCTGAGGTGCAGATTAAATGACCTCTGGCATTAGCAGCTGATCTGTTCATCTATTCTCTGTGGATTGGCAACAGGATTAATTCTTCAGAATTGCTTTGTTTACCCTCACATTATATCTTAGATAAATCAATAAAACTCTGATCCAACAAAACAAATGTTTCCCCTGGCGCAACCAATGGGATTCTGTGTTCTATTTAACTTTTAGCTTAGATTTTTTGTCTAATTTATGGCTGAGACCTACGTTTACCGTGCAAGTCATGAGTTCCATTTTCATATTTAGTCCCATGAAATATTTTAGGAATACATTACACAGAAGTGACAGAAATGAAAAAGAAAACATAAAATTCAATGCAGTTTGTGAAATTATATGGTTATACCCTCTTAGTTCAGGGAAGTTCAAGAATCATTTATCACTGTACAAAGGCTTATGTATTGGGATATGTAGAACATTGTCATTTTAAGATTAAAATCCTGCATTTTACTAACTCAAAGTTATAGCAAGTCTAGTAATAATTGCTTGCAGTGCCTTTTTTAGATTTTTTGTTCTGAATTTTTTCCAGGGCTCTTATATTAAATCCTACATAGTAATTATGAAACCCAGACAATAAGAAAGTGAATAACTGGAAGACCTTTTTCAGATTTATTACTTATTACTTACTCATGACGTTTTAAAATGAGGTTTAGAGGAAAGAAATTGGAGATCAGGTCCTCCTTGTTACTTAACACTGAAGAATGTTCATACAGCTATTACTACTGGTATATGATATGGATGATTGCACAGAAAATAGCTTTTCCATATCTTCATTCTGAAATAATTAAACACCCTTCTGAATTTTAGTTTTCTTCTATATATTTCATAAGACTATGATTTTCTTTTTTTTTTTTTTTTTTTATTTCTTGGCTCTTGAATTCTTGAATTCAATTTTGCTACACTCATACTTTCAGAATGTTTATTTTTGCCACATTTAATAGCAGGAATCAGGACAGAATAAAACAAATTCTGAAAAAAACTAAAGTGGTTGGCCTTATCTAGGCTGAAGAAAAAAGGACTGTGAGCTGCCATGGACAGATGTCCTCTAGAAATATGAGGGTCTGGTACACAAAATAATTGCATAGTTTGGCAACAATTGCAAGCACACAAAATTCAAAACATACCAGTGAACTGTTGCCTATATTCCCTCTTTCTGACAGCTGTTACAGCTTTCTGCTTCTGCTAAGATCTTCAACAAGGTGTGTCATAGATACAGTAATCACTAGCTTTTTAGTTAACTGTAGAATTACAGACATGGGTGATTCCTAGGACACCAACACACACTGGATGATAATGAGCTCACCAGACTTTGGCCAGTCTAATCTGGTTGCTTGGGTTCCCTCAATATCTAACGGAGAGAAGCAGGTATCTCTAGGATGGCAGTTGTTACATCTTGACATAGGCGTCTATGAGAAATAGGAGGAATCACCTTACAGTTGCCCTTTCGTTGCCTAGTCAACTGCAAAGAAAACACACAATCAGTATAAATGCAAATGTAGCTACAAATTATGTGTAAATATGAAGTTAGGTGAAGTAAATTAACTCTTGGTAGAAGGTTAGTAGAAAGATTAGTGTTAAGAACACTATTTGCTGAATCCAGATCTTTACGTCTTAAGTAAAAACAATACAAGATATTCAGGAGAACAGAATTCATCAATGTGCCTATTTGGTTTATTATTTTCTCCATTGTTCATTTTTACCACGGAGCAATAAAAAACAATCTCACTTTTCACTAAGTTCCACTGTTCTCAGAAGATACTATATCACTTCAAAATGTAGAGTAAGCAGGCCACTGTTCAGCTGGTAGATGAAGAAAATAAACACAGTGTCCTGACAAAGAATCTAGAATCCTCCCCACACCTCCCACCACAGCTGTAAATCCAGTTTTATTTTTTTCTCTTAAGTAGGACATTGTCTTTCCAAGTTCAGGTTGCTTAGTCTCCTTTCAAAAGGAAAGATGCATCTTGCAGAGTTGGAACTAAAGGCAGATCTCGGAGAACAATGAGAAATAATGTGGTTAATTCTTTTTGTCAAAAGGGTATGTAGCCATTTCAAAAAATTAATGACTGGCTTTGGACAAAGCAGCAATATGCTGATTTAGAAGGCCAAAGTGGTTCTGTTCTTTCCAAGCATACCTATAATTTAAGGCATACTTTGGACATGAATATATCTGAGTAGATTTTTGTTCTTAAAAGTAAATTCTTTTATATTTTTTTTATTAACAGGTGAAACTTTTTTATATTCCTTCAGATTTTGAAAATATTTGGGTGGTTTTTTTTCCCATGCTAGTTTCTGACATGTATTGATTTTGTTCTGATTTGCAGTTGTCTGCAATTTGGGCCTCTGTGTGTACTTACTGTAGGCTATATTTCTGTGTAAGCAACATACATTATTTTCAAAACAGTGGGTTTTGCCTCTCCTGTTTGTTTTCAAAGAACTAATATTTAGAACTAATCTGGCTGTCACTCAAAGTAGACATTTGTGTGACAATCATGCTTTAGTATTTCTTGATCTGGGAGACTCACCAGTCCTGACCACAATCTGTGTGTTTTTACTGAGAAATTGAATCCATTTTACTTGTCAGTCTTTGCTTTAGGGGATGACTTAGAAGCACTACTGTATTTTTCAGTTCTTTACTGGCTTTGCTGACCTTACAGTTTTCAAGGAGACACAAATGGCCCTTTTGGATGGTGTGCAGTGGAAGGTCATTATCCAGCCTTGTAGGAAACATCACAAACTACAAAAGCAAAATAAGTTTTCTTTTTAAACAAAGTCTTGGGGGGAAAATCTCTCACAGCTCATCAGTAACATAGGAGTCCCCCATGGATGCTTGAGGAGAGGATGTTTCTAGCTGTTGTGCTGGTCCCAACAATAACATAAAACAAAATTACAATGAAAGAGTAAATTCCAACTTCAGGCACATAATAAGGACATTAAAAAAAGAAGCCAATCTTTTATTTTAGACTTCTAACTAAAGAAGGTTGATTTTGAATCATCAAACTGGAACTTGTCACATGTCTTTACCCTTTCTATGTCTGTGTGTATGGAGTCGAACAACAAATGGCACACCAGCTTGCGGCAATGTAACTAGTATTATTATGATAACGCCGAATACATGGAGGCTAAAAATATTTGACATCTCTAAACCAGAGATTGCACAGCTTTCTGTGAACACAGATAGGTAGGTTTAATGGTAATGGAAGATTCCAAAGCAGACTGGTTCTAGCAATGGCAATTCTCATTTGGTCCAATTTTAGTGGTGATTGGAAAGATGGCATAAAAAGAAGTGATGTGCACCATCATGACAGTGCTACGTTTGATTTATTAGGCAGACCAAGTGGGTGAAAGGTGGTGTCAGGGAGGCTTTCTATGCATATTCACACATACGCATATATCATCAACTTCAAACTGCTGCAGTTACCACTCCAGGTGGTGTGACTTCAGGGAATGTGACCGTTTCCATGCTGGGTTTGGGCAACAGCTTAGCTCCTGTATGTTACAGTTCCTCTATCTGAGCATGCTCCTTCTATGTGGTGTTGCATATCAGCATACTGATGTCCCCCTATCTCTACCTTTGCAGATTGTTCCCCTTTTGTTTGTTGCTGATCACGCTCTGTTCCTGCTTGCCATGGCTTATTATACTTGTCTCCTGCTCACTTTACACTTGACTTTTGGCCAAGGCATGGCCAGAGTACTCCCTTGTCAAAAAGGGAGGACAAAAGTAACTCATAAGAAAACCAGCATTCATCACAATAACATCATACTCATACCACATGTTTGTTGGATGTATAAAGGTCTACCCCAGAATCCCAGTCATCGCATCTTTCCTTCAGGCATTTATATGCCATGTTTCATGCTGCCTGCATGAATGATGAATGAGCTGTCTTTCTTGCTGTTTCACAAATAGCATTATTTGTCCTAGAATTCTATACAAATACAATGCTCTTTCAAGAATTCTGTCCATAGCACATCAAAAATATCAGTAGTCTAGTTTGTGACAAATTGCCACCATATGAGAAAATACATAATGAACAATAATTCATTAATGTTAAAATTTCTTTCTGCTGCCTTCATTAAGTAAATATTATATCTTATTTTGCTGTTTGTTTCATGGGTCACCTAATTTGTTCCCTTAATATTAATTGGTTCTGTGAAGTAGTTCACAATAAATTTGATTCCTTGAGAAAATAGCAGAACAACTCTCTCCTTTAAAATATTCTTCAATGAAATCTATAGAAGGACAAACCCCTCCCCAATAGCAATACCTTCATATACGATCCACAAATACATCATGGATCTAGTTACTATTAATATCTAAAGCTTCTTTAAGAGTGGCCAATGTTTTTTTTAAACAAGAGTTTGCTCTCATACATACAGTTCATACCCTTCTGTAATCCTTGTTTCTGAACTGTGATTTTGTGATCACCTGTCTTTCAACAGATTAAGTAGTGCCTTATCCAGAATCAGCAGTATGAAATGGAAAAAAATACCTACCTTTACGTCAAGTTGTCGTGGTTTAACTCCAGCTAGCAAAATACCACGAAACCGCTCTCACAAATCCCCCTCCCCTCCTCCAGTGGAGGGGACGAATTGGAGGAAAAAGAAATAAGGAAGTTTCTGACATGTCTTCAGAAGGTAGAAAAAGCCTTATTAAAATGCATTTTCTTCTGTAATAGTGAAGAAACAATAAATATTACACTAGTGAATGTTTTTTTAAGAGAAATTGTTTCCACTTGTCATATGTGGACTACCAGATGTGATGTAACAGGGTCTCACACCTCTATGTGGCAGAGGGCTGAAAAACTCTTGGATGGGGAGGTGTAATGCACTTGAGAGTCCTTTGATGAGTGGACTTGATAAAACACAACCACCGTGTGTGCAGAAGGTTGTTTTCAAGACTATGATAGGGAGTAAGTATTCTTGGTGCAATTTTCCAAAAATAAGGAGATTTGGGATCACAGGGACTTTACACCATCTTGTAGTTTGGAGGAAGCAACGGCTTGTCCACAGAAAAAAGGAGGACCAAATCTGGCCATGCATAGATACGAGAGGAAGCTTTAGCCCTTCCACAATGATAAACACTAATCATAAAAACATGATAGTTATCCTTTTTATCTTCACAAGTGTGAGGCTTTTTTTCCTTTGCCCAGGAAACACAAAGCACACCTTCAAGAGGTGACTGTTTAATTTTAAGTCATGTGGAATAAGACACTAACTCTTTAGATGTAAACTGATCCTATAGAATCACAGAAACACAGAAGGGTTTGGGTTGG
>NW_010237903.1:0-252 GCF_000690775.1 Eurypyga helias
TTTTACCCAACTTCCTCTTTGTTGCAAACTTTGTGTGAATCCAAAGCACACTCAGTGCTGGAGTGGTGTGAGAAGGCAAAAAGGCCTTGACCCTGTGTAAGCTCTGCTCAGCAATCATGAAAACACCCCTGTGTTATCAACTGTTTTCAGCACAAAGCCAAAGCACAGCCCCATACCAGCTACTGTGGAGGAAATGAACCCTATCCCAGCCAGAACCAGCACAGCAGTATGCATGGGATGGACCTACATGCC
>NW_010237903.1:1578-2143 GCF_000690775.1 Eurypyga helias
AAGCCTTACCCAGGTACCCGCTGGTCTCCTCTCCCACCCAGCAGAGCCTCTGCCCTCAAGGCAAAGCAGTTCCAGTCTGATTGACTTCCTCTGCAGTTCCAGCCCTGTTGAGGAGGGAATCTCCAGTGCCTGTCTGTCTGTCCCTGTCCTTCCTCCCTTAGCAGGGGCATTTGGGCATTTCTCCTTTTCCCCCCTCCACCATTACTGCCATTGTCCAGCATTTTTCTGGGAATGCTGGACACTGTAATATGTGGAGCAGGGAAAGGTGTGACCCTCCCTTCAGGAAACCCCATCTTTAGGACTTCTGACTCTTTCCGTTTGTGCTCCTGCTGGGCTGCAGGCTGTCCTCCAGAAGGGCACAGCTCTCCCATGGCATCTCTGTGCTTTCCAAGAGTCCTGTGAAGAAGACACCTCAGTGCTAATGCCATGGAGTTGCTGCTGGGTGCCTGTATGTGGGAAGCTGCAATGAGCCCTGTGTGTCCCTGGCTGGGAGGGGAAAGCTGAGATCCTCCTCAAGTCCCATGAGACAAAGTGTGTGGTTTGGAGATCATAGAATCATAGAATC
>NW_010237904.1:0-24665 GCF_000690775.1 Eurypyga helias
AAAGGAAAAAAAAAAAAAAAATAAACGAAGCTAATAATGAAGTTTTGGTTTTATGTACTGAGCGTAATCAGGAGGATAATTTTTAATTCTTAGTTCACAGATGTGAAATGTCCATTAAAAAAGTACGAAACTACTGGTTCAATGACTGAAAGATCGGTATATTGATTTTTAAAATGTTGACTTAACTATATTTTGTCAAGTATTGTTTCATACCTAAATTACTGAGGCTTATGCAAACTGGGAAGACAATTAGTAGCATTTGAAAAAGCTTTTCAGCTCATGTAACAAGTTAAAAGCAGAACACTAGGAATACTATGCAAGACTGAAGACTTAGGAATAGTTTTTTCTTAGACTCAAAAATAGAAGTGCATTTCAAAAAATACTGTGCTATAAAACTTTTTTATTTTTTTTTTTACTTTTTGCAAATGAATTATAGAGAAACCAATCCTAGTTCTTAGCAATATAAAAACTTCTGCAGTACAAGTGTTGTCCTCTACCAATTCTTCAAAGAATAAATGGAGTGACTGTGTTTAATCACACAATCTGGGTCAATAATCATGTCCACTATTTCTGAGCCACATCTGTTCAGATGTGATTTTGCTACCATCAGCAAAATGGCCCAGACAAATCATCATGTATTTTGTTCTGATTCATGTGGCAAATTCGCTAAAAAAAAAAAATATTAATAACAACTACTTTTAGGTGCTGTACATATAACTAAGAGCACACCAGGTATCATCTATCCTCTGCAATGCAAGTAATATCCTAATAAATAACAGAAATACTGTGCTGTGTATTCCTTCACCTACAATATCATCTGCTTATGATTTATTTGGTTGCAGTCATATGGTCAGATCCGGATTGGTAAAAGCTCACATCTGGGAGAATGTTAACAAACTAATCCCCAAAAATTCATGTGTGATGCCTTAAGTTGTGAAGCCACTGGAAAAAAGGAATTAATCTTCCAAGTAAACTGACAAACAATGACTTGACAGCAGTTTTACCACCGTGCATATGACCCTGACCAATAGAAAAAAATGTAATAACAGTTTCTGTGCCATCTGCTTTTAGCTCCTGTATTTCTATCACATTGAAACAGCATAATTGCTTAGATGTCAGCTATGAAGTATTACAACCAAAAGAATGACTGGTGAGAGGACATTTATGAAGACTAACAGTGGCCTGTCTTCATTGCTGTGCAGTAAGTCCAATAATGAACACAGAAGGAAGAGAGGAAAGAACCTTTGCAGTGATTTGTGTACCAAGCCCTGAAAATCTCTCTCTTTCACTGCTCTTCCACAAATTTCTGAATTACCTCTGTCAAACCACTGAGGTGTAGTCCTCAAAGAGACTTAGGTGCCTAACACTACAATTACTGCAACGAAAATCTAATACCTACGCATCAGTTAAGCACCTAACTGCCTTAAAAGGATTGCATAGCTGTCCCTCTTCTTCTAACTTCCCGTTACCACATATGGAGAAGAACGTTCACGGGAACGGTGTCTTCCCAGTGAAAAGACAACGGTTCATCTAAGACTTGACAGAACCTGAAATCATGCAATTACAAATACATAGCTAACATTCACGGCATTTAAAAAGAATTAAAAATTACTTTTAAAATTCCTACCCCCTATTTTCAAGTTAAATGTGTCTTGTCACTTACTAGGAAAATTTATCTAACCTACAAATTTGCAAATGTGATGTGAAGGCATAAATGCAAAAAATACACATACTGCCAAGATGTAATTTTTCCAAACATACTTCTCTGATCTTAACCATATGCTGAAAGGGGAAGATTTTCAAAGTGATATGCAAGTGAGGACTTGGCTTAGAAAATCTTTTCAAGGTACTATGAATCCAAATGAAGATCTATATTTGAGTATGTAGAAGGGCTCTTATGCAGGGGGAGTATCACCAATATTGTAATGTGAGTGGTGATTATGAGAGTAGGAAGATTTTGAGGATTTGTTTTTGTGTTTTTTTTTTTTCTTTTTGTGGGCATAGACTGGTTTTTATTTGTATGCAGAGATACATGCAGCTTTTTTTTTTTTTAAGTACGTCTAAATGCCTGTTTAAAAAAAAAAAGCTGAAATGGGTATGCACTTAAATAATGTCTGGTGACAATTAACTTAACAAAAAGTCATTTTTTAACCATCTTATTGGTTTGCTGTTCACTGTTCCTTTTTCATAAAAAATTTTGAAAACATATTTCTCTAGTTTGTCTTATTTACATTTCGTTTTCTACTAATTCCTGTAGGTTTCAGTGATATTCACAATAACATTACATAAATATTGAGCTGTAACTTTCAAGAAGATAGATGATCAAAGACAGGCAATGTTATCAGTGATTTATAGACCATGCGAATTCATGGGTTTAATTGAGAATTCAATGAGATTAAAACTTGATCTACCATACACTGTATGCCAGATCTTATCTATCACATCATCTTATCTATCTAGATATTTATAGTTTATGGAACAGTTAAGTTTAAGGATGTAACTCAGCTCATCACAGAGTAATAGACATTATCTATTCCTGAAATTAATATGAGGAAAAATGAAGAGTATAGCAACTTTAATAGCAAGTTTAAACCATCATCTTGAGAATAGCCAATAAAAGTTCTCAGCAATCTCAGTCACTTTTGAAGAAACCCGTAAAGAACAGCTGAGAGGACCTACATTAATCCCTGTATACCTTCATCTTAGCTACAAATTCAGACAAATGACCCGACCCATCTAAAAGCATCAGCACTCTACCACCCCCTTTTAAGCATTTTACTGTCGTTAATTATTTCTCCTAAACATACACATTAGTAACTACCTTACATCTGAAGATCATGAAATATCTTTACATCAGAAAACAATCAGTTCTTTCAGAACTCCAGTGTTCTTCAAAAAATTTAACGTAGGCAAACACATAATATTACTGATTCTATCACTGAGGTGAAAAGCTATTTTACCTGTATATGTGCATGTTTTTGCTATGTAGAAACTGTGTCTAAATTAACTCTAACCATATACAGGATTTAATTTGACGTTCAACTGCTGCCTTAAATTCTGGTATCTAACTTATCAGAATTCTGATGGACAACTGAAGTAAACAGGGAACCTAAAAAATGCCATTGTCTATTATCCCATACTTATAATAAGTTAATAATAAATTACCCACTTACATGTTAAAATAATTATGTGGAAAGTGAAGCATAATTCTAAATATTTTCATATATTTCTAAATGAAAGATACTGGGTTTTACATCCATCTAAAATAGAATATTTGATGAATATTTGATGCAGTAATGAATATTTGATGCAATAAATTAAAATGGCAATTAATTATGCAGATAATACTTCCTGTTTTTTTTACAAAACCACGACTCTTTTGCTGTAATCTTGACTCTTACATGAGGGGGAAAAAAAAAAAAAAAGGGTTGTTCTAAAATCTACCAGTGTTTGTAAATAAGCTTTTTAATTAACTACATTCATATTCCAAGTAAAGGGTAAAGAAAATTAGGTAGTCTCCTCCAGGTAGTAACTTGGCATGAGAAAACAAACATTTTTTGTCTATTAGAAAGGCAGCTCTATCTTAGTCATAACATAAATTATAGAAACATCTCTGAGACAGACGGTACCTTCTTGCCCAAAGACCTTGCCTCTTTTTGTTACTTCTGAATGTTTGTCAGAGGTTAGCGCTAAATAATAAATAAATAAACAAACAAATAAAGAAAGAAAGAAAGAAATCTCACTTAGATAACAACCCCACTGATCACTATTTAGGGAAGTTTTGGGTGGTTTTTTTTGTTTTCAATAGTTGCTTGTTATGAATATTTTAAATATTGTCTTTCACAATTACATAGTATTACATTGAATAATTTACTGTGTTTTTTTTAATGAAGCTCAGAATTATGTTGAATATTTTAACTACAGAAGCATTTTATGCTCAATATATTCGTGTTTATAGGTCTGTGTGTTTACACACTTAGATTGTCTTTACAGAACACAGCAATGAGAAGCAGCTTCATAACACATTTTGAAATTAATTTTCCACAAGTCTGAATTTGCTGGTTTATCAATCAGCAGCTTTTACAAATTTCCAATGTCACAGTTGGCCAGTGTTTAATCCAATTCTCTTATATACACTCCAGATTTGCAATTTTCTGCACATCCTAGTCTGCTTTCATTGGGAGGAAAAAAAAAACCCACACCAAAAAACCCAACTTAAAATGTGTTTCTTGTTTCTTCATTGGCTGAGCTACAGACATAAGGCAAACTACATAGGCTGAAGTGGAAAGCCGCCTAAAAAGTTAGGCTCAGTTTTGAAGCCTGTAATATACGAATTTGATGAAATTTGGAAATGAACACAGTAATAGATTGCATAGTCACAAAAATATCATTAAGAAGCTCCATAGGCAATGCCATTTTCTATCAGTTTTCTCTGCTCCCACCCTTTTCCAAACTACAGCACTTACTCCTTTGTACCCTACACACCTTTCTTGGAGAGTCTGTACACGTCTGCTGCAGGACTCCAACAGTGACAGCTGTTCTGCTACAGCTCTGTGATTTTAATAATGTCGTTGATCTACGACCGTATATGAATTCAGAGCTCCTATGTTTCCCATGCTACATGTATTTGTGAACAGGCACTTGAGATAGGTCCTGGTCACCCCACTTCCTCAAAAAGAAAGCAAAGAAATTCCTCATTTTCCTGTCCCATGCATGCTTTTCTCCTAGATAAACCTGCAAGCATTGGTCACCAACCCTGCTAAACTGAATTTAAACTCCTCACTAGATCTGCAAACCTCTTGGCAATGGTGCTTGTGCCCCACTAAGAAAAAACTAGTTATACAGCTAGTTCAACTTAGTCTTGATAATCTAATGCTCAGAGTCAGAGAATAACTCACAGCGCTGGACACAGCACACCAGGTGGAGTCTCACCCAAGCAGAGTAGAGGGGGAGAGTTGCCTCTCTTGACCTGCTGGCCATGTTTCTCTGGATACAGCCCAGGATACGTTTGGATTTCCGGGCTGCCAGCACACACTGCTGTGTCATTTTGAGCTTCTTATCAACCAACAGTCCTTCTCCTCAGAGCTATATAATCTTACAGCTTTAAGAAATTTAATACAAATTACTATAATACATCCATCAACTGAAAATCTTAAAGGATAGCTTTGAAGAAGGTTTGCCTTTAATGACTTACATAATATCCACCCAGCTTTTGAGGACAGGGCCACATAACATTTCCTGAGGACAAATGGAAACCTTATTTTCTATAGCTCTGTGTTCTGATTTGTAAAAATCTCAGATTTAAAATTCCAAATACACCCAAGGATGATCATAAGTTGACAATTCTCATCCGCAAATCCTTCACTTTGCACTTGTATGTTCAGGACAGATGTAAAATTCATACAGATTTTACAGCCAGCAAAAAATCAAATAATAGCATCTGTAGCTAAGAAGGTGAGGCTTTTATTTGTGCTCAGAAGCACAAATGGTGCTGTAGAAGTTAAATGGAAAGAATTGGCTCCTAACCTGCCTCTTTCGAGTTAGAACCACAGAAGTGAGCTATGCCGTGGGGGAAACACTACCACCCCCCTCCTAGCTTGTGCTTACCTGGAACCCTGTACTGGGGAACATCGGCAGGGAGCCGCTGGGGTGACCAGTGTGGGAGAAGGCCATGAACTGTTCAATACCAGTCACAGCCAGTTCCAGCCGGCTCTGCATTCACAGGTGCTGACCCACCGCATGACAAAATGGGATTCACAGAAGACACGCTGGAAGGGGCAGGAATTGGCTTTGGAGAACACAGGAAGAAACTGTAGGTGCATGTGAGGACACACCGGAGACCACGCAGAAGGGAGGTCCACAAGGGAGTGCAGTATGTGAAGGAACCCATACTTGAAACAAAGGATAAATGTGGGGAACTAGGATGAATGAAAAAGGAAAGCAGTAGGCACTGTCCCCTCATACACCTCCCCTGAAGCAAGGGGAGACCGGGAGGGACAGGCGGAGTCTGGTGCAAAGTTGAAGCCAGCGAAGGGGTGGGAAACGTCTTTTCCCAAAGTATTTGGTTTTGTCTTCTGTTCTATAAATCCTGAATCACTAACTAAATGCTTGTATTAACTGTCAATAACTAGATGTTCAGTGAGATCCTCAGCGCTGGCTGTTTTTCCAGAAGGAAACATCATGTTGTGGGTGTGATTTAGCTGAGCTGAGCTCTTCTGAAGGGTTATAGATAGGAAAGGTAACTGCTTGCTAGTAAACAGTGCACAGTGATATAATTTATTATTCTGTCCCAAAAGAGGGAAAGAAAAATGTTAATTATGGAAAAATCTTGGCACATAAAGCCAATAGGTTGGGGTATTTTACAAAAGTAACATGAAAAGTGTGAAGTCTGCTGAATTCTTACATGTTTGGTAAACATCAGAAACTATTTGGTTAAAGTCTACATAGATGGTTCATTTTGAAAAAAAAAATTCTGTTATTCCAGACAAAGAAATGAAATTTGATAGATTAACTCAAACTTATTTAACAAAATAAGATAACCCACCGGTCTGTACATCAGCCAGCTGTTCCTATACCACAGGGAATGAGTGGTTCCTTCCCAGCAAGAGAATGAAATATATCCTTTTCTCACATAAAAATGAGTGTTGGGGATGAGTTGATGCTTTTACTGCTTACAAACAAAACAAGATAATTAAAATATTTGGACAGGCCTTACTTGTGTAAGCACAAAAGAAAAAAAATAAAAAGAACAGATTTCTTGCTGATCAAACAATTTCCAACTGCTTTGTGAACAATAAAGCTCAGCAATTCTGCAGTGTTAAATTAAGATATTAATTCAGATTTCATTGTTCTCAAGCCTGATATTTACTGTTTGAGTAGCTAAGGGGCAGAGGGCTTAAGAATAAATTCATTAAAAATGAAATACAGAGAAAAGCAGAAATTAATTTAGTTAATTTTTCAGGCAAAGAAAAAGAAAAAAGACCTACACATAAATATTTCAGTTCATCGATCTGAAATCAAATTATTTTTCTAATTATTTTAATAACTACAAAGAAGATTTTTAAATATAAATATGTCCCTAAAATATGTCTTGTCACTAAACCAAGCATGCCAAACATGAGCCATGGCCAAGAAGATATTACTTTTGATCATATTTGCAGGCTTATTTCATTGTGGGCAGGGACATAGCATACCCAAGCCAACATATAACAATTATTCTTTCCTTTTCCTTTAATTATTATTCTTTCCTTTTCTGGAACAATTAGATCCAGACTAATAATGATTAAACAATTCATATTTATTATACTAGGAATGAATTACTACCTTTAGTTAATACAAGATACGCTTTCTCTTCATCCATAACATTTTCAGGTGTAACAATGTGAGTCCAAAGTGTAGATACCTATGAGATATTGCTGTAAAGGATGTTTATTATACTTGCAAAAACCCTTCTTAATTTTAAATCTCATTCATACAAATTACAATATTTGGGAAGCAGATTCAGAAAGAAAAATGTGTTTAAATATATAGTATAGAAAATATAGATTAAAAGATTTCCAAAATTTTCACTTATTTAGATAGAACATCCAATCTTTAACTACGTAAAAGAAAAAAAAAAATTGCAATTTTTTTGCAAGTTGATTGTGATATCAGGTTACCCGGAGAGGCTATGGAACTCCTTGGAGATTTTCAAAAGTGAGCTGGACAACACCCTAAGCAAAGGTATCTACCTTTAAAATCAGTTCTGAGAGGTGTTTTGGGTTTGATAACCTGCTTGGGTCCCAAAATAGGTTATTCTATCATTTCTATGATAGCTTAGAGATAGGAAACTAAAAAAAAAAAAAAAAAGGAATGTGTATTAGCAGAATAACTTACTATTTTTTAAACTTCCCTGAACTTAATCTAGTAGGATTTCTACAGCAGTATCAGGGAAAAGAGAATACTTCTCTGTTTTATTTTCAACTCTCTTGGCCTGATATTCAGAACTGTATTTCTTCCTCAGAACAATTGCATCAACTTCTTTTTGTTTTATAACATCCAATGGAGAAAGGATTGCAATGCATACATCTTCAGTCAGATTTATCATTACTATAAAAAATTGTGGAATAAGACCACTTGAATCTCTTTTTATGTAAACCACCATGTAATCAACTCTTACTAATTTTCTACATTACATTCAGTATAAGATCTTAGTGTGATAAGAGTCTCAATTTTCATTGTCTAGTACTTTGAACCTTGGGGCCCCATGACAACTGGATTACAAGGAGCATGCAGCTTAAAATAGTTTACTTTTATGAACTGAAGATGTAAATGTTCAACAAAATATCTTTCTAAAATGTACAATTCCAAATGCTCAGGTTTATAAAACAGCTGAACAACAGGTTATATTCTTAGTGAGCACCATGCAAAGCAGGAAGCACAATTTCTGTGGCACATCTGTGATCTCTTTACTCCTGTAATTTTATATATCTAAAAGAATCTGCCTTTTATCCCCACACAAAATGGCTAGGGATGACAAAACGCTTTCAAGATTTCAGCATCAAGATTTTTGTAGTTGCTTAATTAAGGAAAAAGCTTAAAATTCAGAACTCCTGAATGTGATCTGTGACTACTGCTTCACCAGAAGAGAGAAACAGGACTTAACCTCTCATGAAGACATTTTCTCAGCCAATTTGCAATGACTGCTTTGGCAGCTCTGTTATCTTGTTTGCCAAATTTATCAAACTTAAGTCTGCTTGCATTTGAAAAGTTCACAGACACATTCAAATTTGGAAAATTAAAATGAGAACTTGAAGGAAAAGATTTTTACACCACAGAAGCATTGAGAAATTAGAGTTTTAGTGTTCTGCTTGAGGGATGTACAAAGAAGTTTTTCCAGTAAAAGTTGGAATATCCTTCCTGTATCCAAATGCCTCTACCACTTATATATCACCCTAACACTGGATGGTTTTATTGTTACACTCAAAATCTCCTTGTGGGCAAAAAGTAAAACATGATGTATTTGCACACAATAAATTATTTATAATCTGATTAGTGATTTAATGGTAGATAATAGTCAAATCACCCAAATGAATGCAGAGAAGTTAACCTCATTAACTTTCCTGCTACCATTACTTTTTTAGTACCACAGGAACTGGAGACTCCATGGTGAAGAAGGGTGGAAGCTTGTGACTTCTGACACCAGGAGGCCAGCTTCTGGTCCTACTGCAGCTCCGCAGCTACAGAGTAGCTCAGTGCCCTGGTAGGAGATGAGGGGCTGGGACCTGTGTCCGACAAAGCACTCCAGCTGCCTGAGCTCTGCAGCAGAACCAGGAGGACATGACAAAAATCACAGTAGTGGGAGACACCCTGCTGCTGAGGATGAAGGCCAGTTACCTCACATGTGGAGTACTGTGTCTAGGGCTGGGCTCCTCAGTACGAGAGAAAGGGACATACTGGGGAGAGCCCAGCAAAGAGCCACAAAGGTGATTATGGGTCTGGAAAGTCTGACATAAAGGGAGAATCTGAGAGAACTGCGACTGTTCAACCTGGCATAGGAAAGATTCAAGGGGGATCTTATCAATGTGCATAAATACTCGATGGCTCAATGGGGAAGTAAAGAAGATGGAGCCAAGCTCTTTTTAGTGGTATCAACTGAAAAGACAAGAGAAAATTTGGCAAAAACTAAAATAGAAGAAATACAGTTTAAACCTAAGAATACATTTTTTTCCCCCACTGTAAGGGTGACTGAACACTCAAGCAGGTTGACCAGTGGGAGTCAATATTTCTGAGGGATTTCTGTCTTACAGATACTGAAAACCCAGGTGGACATGGTCCTGAGCATGCCACTCCAGGTGGCCTTGCTTTGAGCAGGGGACTCGGACTAGATTATATACGCACATGCCTTCCAGCCTCAGTCACTACCTGTTTCTGTTATCTGTGACATGGAAATGTTATGCCCTCACCTAGGTCAAGAGCTGAGTCCAGTGCAGACTGTAGCGAACCATGGCAAATAGGATAGTTTAAACAACAATTGAGTGTGACAAGCCTTGGCACTGACCACAGATCAACAGCTGTCAGGAGAACAACACTTGAAAATGGTGGAAAGGTGTATAGCATGGGTCATAATGTACTGAATCACAACAAAGGCTCTTGTCTGTAGAGACCTGTTATAGGCATTTGAACACAGCTGTACAACATCACACAGAAGCAACGTGCCTGCAGTGGAAGCGTTTTGTGTTGAATCCTAGCTGCTATGCATGAGCACCACCACTGAGACTGGCTGGAGAAAACATTGCCTTCCCTGGGCTTAACTGACATCAGCTCTGGAGCGGTGATCACAGTGTATGCCAATGTAAGGTAAAACTTCACCCTGACACATCTATCCTTCCATTGTTCTGCTTAAAAGTTTGAGCTCTGGCAAGTTACATTTTCTGATACTCATTTCCCCCCATGACAACTTGCACAGAGACTACACATACATGCACACACGTTCTTTATATCTGTGCACTTTGTCCCTTCATCATCATAAAAAAAGTTACATATAACTGCTCTTTTTAAGAGACATTGCATTAGATCCATTAAGGCCCACAATATACATCTGTTTTATTTCACACATCATTTCCTCAACAGGTAGTAATGGCATCTTCAGAGCCATTCTGGTTTATGATAGGAATCTAGAGCATTGAATATATGTGCCCAAAATCATCATAGAATTTTTCCTGGAAAACTACAGTGCATGTGTAATAGTCAACCAAAAATCCCAGCTTGATATCCATTTTGCTACTTTACTTCAAACTTAGAAAGTGATTGCATCATGGTCCAATTGTTTACCTTTTATTTTCAGTAGCTTGTTATTCAGTTACTAAAAACTACAGAATTTCAATTACTAGGACTTAAATACATAACAAAACATGCAATAATGACCTTGCAAAAAAAGCAATGATGGCAGAACTGAGCTAATCATAAATAAAAAATAACATGCATGCATGTTGGTTTTGGCTGGGATAGAGTTAATTTCCTTCACAGAAGCTAGCATGGCGCTATGTTTTGGATCTGTGCTGAAAACAGTGTTGATAATACTGGTATGTTTTAGTTATTGCTGAGCAGTGCTTACACAGAGTCAAGGCCTTTTCTGCTTCTGACACCACCCCACCAGTAAGCTGGGGTAGGCTGGGGGTACACAAGAAACTGGAAGAGGACACAGCTCCAACATGTAACCGCCACTGACCAAAGGGGTATTCCATATCATATGACGTCATGCTCAGCATATGAAGCTGAAGGAAAAAGGGGGAAGGGAGGGACATTCAGAGTTATCGCATTTGTCTTCCCAAGTACTTGTTAAACATGATGGAGCTCTGCTTTACTGAGGATGGCTGAATGGGAAGCCTGATGATGGGAAATGGTGAATGAATTCCTTGTGTTGCTTTGCTTACCTGTATGGCTTTGACTTTACCTATTAAACTGTCTTTGTCTCAACCTGTGAGTTTTCTAACTTTTACCCTTCCCTGTATCTCCCCCATCCTACCAGGGTAGAGTGAGAGAGTGGCTCTATGGTGCTCAGTTGCCAGCTGGGGTTAAACCATGACAGCATCTTTCCAATGCTGTTTTCAAACAAGAATGTTGCAATACTTCTGTTGGCATTAGTGGTCACAGGACTCTGTATGTAACCATATGACTACAGTTGTTACAGGCACTTTCAAACTGAAACAGAGCTTAGTTGACGAGCAAGCATCTAGAGAGTTATCAATCTCAATTAAAACTCTGAGGTGCCTGATGACAGACCTTACAATAAACCACCTTTCTGAGAGAAGAAAGAAAGCAATTCTGCATTCTGAAAAAGCTTCTCTTTATTACCATATTCATCCTTTATTCCCCTATTCATCCTCCAACAGGATATGTGCTACACATGCTGTTGATACATGTTCTAGCATTGATGGCCATATACATTCTCAGGCGTGATTTTGCGCCTTCTAAGTAAAAATGAGCTTTACAGATTACTTCAATAAAAATATCGAATTCCAAACTTTCACTGACCTAACCAGGTGTGTTGGGTTGACCCCATCTAGCATGCCAGCCCTCACCCAGTCACTCGCTCACTCACCCCCAGCGGGATAGGGGAGAGGATTGAAGGGCAGAAGCAAGTAAGCTTGTGGATCAAAAGGTAATTTCACAAGTGAATTTGGCAGGAGGAAAGGGAAGGGGAAAAAAAAAAAGTGATGCAACTCACCATCCAGTGCCAAGTCAGTCCTTGAGCAGTGGCTACTTTGAAAATGCTCTGCCCTCTCCCTGTACTTTTATCACTCAACATGGTGGTGTGGAATAGCTCTTTAGTCAGCTGGGGTCATCTGTCCCAGCTGTTTCTTCTCCCAGTCTCTTGTCCCCACCCAGCCTAATTGCTGGGGGAGGTAGGGACAGTGAGAAAGAAAAGGAGGCCTTGATGCAGTGTAAGCAACACCTAAAAATTCGTGTGTTACCCATACTGATTTGGTTACAAAAGTAAAACATGCCATAGTGGTTCCTATGAGGAACATTAACTCTGTATCAGCTGAATACAGTACAACAGATAAGAAGTTTTGTATGTCCAGCTCACATTGGTTTTAGTTTTAATTGCAGACATAAAGTACTCCTCCTATGGAAAGGATAAAGCATTTCAAAATAAAAGGCACAAAACTATTCTATTTTGTAACTCCTTGCAAATATACTCTGTCTTATTAAGTTTAAAACCTTTTCAAGGTATTCAAAAAGCTGATAACATATTGTTGCTGTCACAGTGCTCTCCTGATAGAGATAATTGAAATCAGGATTTGCTATACCCTGCTGTAATACGTGATAATCTATCACTGTTCATTTGTAGAACGTTGATAATGGAATATCAGAATACAATGGAAAATGCTATTATATTTTCTGGGCGAAATAAATATCAAAAAGGAATTAATATGCACATCTTAGTTCACTGTCGCCAAATTCACACCAGATGGGAAGTGAGGCACCTAATTTTTTTTTTCATGTTCTTTCCCTCCAGCTCCTTATCTAGAGCAGAGGTCTATGATACGTACAAATCAATAGTGCATTAATCAAGAAATAATTAGAGTTCACTTACCTTGAACTCACGTATAAGTGCACTAAAACAGTGTAACCAATTTAACAGCAGAACCAGCAGTACATAAGCATTTTTGTGACATTGTGATACCACAGAGGCACAATACACAAGATTTTTGAAAAGTATGTGAGCAATATGATCACCAAAGGGGCAAACGTGGTTGTAGCTTAACAGCGGAGGTATGCAGGTAAAAAAAAGTTGCAAGATGCACACTATTAACTACAAACTAATGTCCTGACCCAGAATGACTGGCAGGGATATGTTTTCAAGACTAACAGTTTTCTGTAAATAATGATGCTAATTAACAATCTGAAAAAAAACTGTTTGCACAAAATATGGTGTTGATATGTGGATTTAGTAATATGTGGATTTAGTAATATGTGGATTGATTTGTCAGTTTTCTGAAGAAATCCATGACAACAGACTAACTCCTTGATATGCAGCTGTGAGTATATTTATATGTTCAGTTGCAACACTTTCCATCTAATACTTGCTAGTCTATATCGCTTATGAAGATTATGGGGTGGTGTGTGTACTGACAGACAGATTCTGCAATTCCATCTGTATCAATGGCATTACACAGTAATTGCAAAAGCAAGATTTTTACTCAGTAAAGGTACTTAGAAGTACATGAGGAAATAAAAAAAACCCTAAGTCAACATGATAAATTTAATATAAAGATAATCGTAAAAGATTCATTCTCAAATTCATCAGGTCTAGTGGAAGGTGTCCCTGCCCATGGCAGGGGGATTGGAACTAAATGATCAATGAGGTCCCTTCCAACCCAAACCATTCTATGATTCCGTGATTATTATCAATGACAACACAATGGGAATTCCAGTTATGGAATTTGTCTGGGCATCCTCAGTACAGGAAGAACAAAGAAAATCAAGAAGAAACAACAAATTAGTTGGCCAAAGTGATACAATCCGTTGGCTTCCAGAATATTTGTGTTAAATGACAAGTGCCAACACACAGAATGTAATCAAAGAAAAGCACATTGCTTATATTACAATGCACACTACCTGAAAGTTAAATAATCCAACAGCATCAGTTGTTATTATTTTCATATAAATTAAACATTATACTTTGGATAATACATTGCATATGATTATTTGCATAGCTAAATGCAAGAGAAAACTGCATTATTGAAATTCGATGCTGCAGTGGTTATACAAAGACTAAGAATTTCAGCTTGGCTTCTTCCCACTCCAACAGCTTTTGAATCTAGAGTCTAAGTTTAATCAAATTTTGCCATAAAGACACAATTTTAAAAACACTGCTAAGATGTTCATGAAAATAGGCAGCTGGATAGAGATAAATTACTTCTCTCAATGCAGAAAATACTGGAGTGTGAATACAATCATAATATTAGACACTGAAAATCCACAGAAGGGAAAACATCAGAGAGACAAGGTTAGTCAGTTCTACTGCTCAGTATTCTTAATATTTTTATTCCTTTCTTGTTCTACAACCACCACAACAGAAAACAAGGTTTTTTACCTTGTTAGTTTTTTGTCATGGGTTTTTTGTTTGTTTGTTTTGATTTTGTAGTTTTGGGGTTTTTTGATAGGAATAGAGCTGTGTCTGTGTAAAACTAATTTATTTTCTTACTTAGAATCATAGAATCATAGAATGGTTTGGGTTGGAAGGGACCTTAAAGATCACCTAGTTCCAACCCCCCTGCCATGGGCAGGGACACCTTTGACCCCGTTGTTCAAAGCCACATCCAGCCTGGCCTTGAAGACATCCAGGGATGGGGCATCCACAACATCTCTGGGCAACCTGTTCCAGTGCCTCACCACCCTCTCTGTGAAGAATTTCTTCCTGATATCTAATCTAAACCTCCCTGTTTTCAATTTGTACCCGTGTTTGTACTTCATATTTTAAATGTTGAAAATCCTTGATACTTACAACTATATTACTCTTTTTATCATATTCTAAACCTAAGGTTTTTTTATAAGTGGTTTGTATTTCTCTCAGTCTACAATAACCTCAGCTAAATGACGATGACTACAATCATGGACTACAATTTTGCAACCATGTTCTACTTTCTTCCTACCCCATTCTATGATTCAGAAATTTATATACTTCTGCATAAATGATTAAAAGTTAAGATTATAAGTTATGCTTTTGAAATATTAGAACTACTGGAAAAATCCAAACTACAGTTCTCAACCTGTGGTATACCACTTCAAAAATATGAGTGAACAAAATTACCTCAGAAATAATATCACAAGATCATGGATACATATAGAAAGTCACTACATTATAGTTTCAACAAAGCTGCACAATGAACAGACAAGAGAGAATGAACACAAGTTGGAATGTGGGAACTTTGGATTCAATACAAAGAAAAAGAAATTCTCCATGGGTGAGATCAGACAACGGAACAGGGGCCCAGAGGTAGTCTGGAATCTCCACTCTTTGAGAATACAAAACTTAACTAGACATGGCCCCGAGCAACTTCACGTGGGTGGCCTTGCTTTGAGCAGAAGGTTAGACTAGACACCTCCAGAGGCCCCTTCCAACCTACGTGATATCGTGATTGTATGATTTGCTTTAGCAGTGAACGTTAGACAGACCATTCTCCCTTGTGGCCTTAAATGTAGTCCAGACAACTAAACTAGATGTAGACTTCTACACTGAAGACAGTTGAAGGAAAACTTTACATCCTGCTTATTCAAAATCCAGCTAAAAACTATGATTTATAGCTTCACTTAAGTTCATCTTCCAGGAAGCTTTTTAACTCTTTTGTCATTAAACAGCCTTCCTAAGTTCTAAACATTTTGGGAACTATCATAAAATGAATTAAAAATATGAGGAGGTGTTTATGTAAATTGGACACATGAGAATAAATTATCATGAGAAGAAAGGTACATTGGAGAAATGCAAAAAGGCATGCAAAAAAAGAGCAGACTTTCTTAAACTCCTATTTTTCATATACCTTTAACAGAATAGGAATCTTCTATTACTAAGAAAACACAGCTTCATTTCATTACAGAGATACATTGTTAAATCTATTTACTGCTACCCTATTGGATGAATCTTTAATTAAAATATTTTCTCAGCTAAACAATATTTTTTTGGAAATATGATTTCTCTGCAGTTCCCATTAAACATCTCAATTGCATACACACTTTGGAGCCCAGTAGAAGTCTTAAATGCAAATGTTTAAATGCAAACATCTCAGTTCAAGAAAAAAATCCACACTCTTGAGTGTCAGTATTATTTAAGTACTACGAAAATTCAGAGATGGAGTAAACAAGTTAGTAAGCTGATCTAAGTCACATGCCATGAAAGTGAACTTGGATTTTTTTTTGTTTGTTTGTGGGGTTTTGTTTGGTTTGGTTTGGTTTTTGTGGGTTTTTTTTTTTTAACCACTAAGAAAAGTAGGACAGAAAAAATAGCAGTCTTGGTCACTTTCCCCCCCCTGACCCTTAGTCTTCAGTTTTCACACAGCTTAATTCTGCCTTCCCTCATTTGCACTGCCTTTAATAGGAGTAATATTATGACACCATAAATAATTCACACACTATATTTTTACACATTTTGATACTTAAAAACATTTTACTTATCTGTAAAATTTTTATAAATTTGGCTCAATTCTCTCTATTTGCAAGAATTTATTTGCAAATTCTCGGACTGCCAAGGCTTGTGAGCATGGTGATAATGAGGACTTTGAAGTAACTACTTTCACATCTACCCACTGGGAAGTTAATTTGCCAGAAACTGGCAAAATTAAAAAACTATTTTCTTGAAAGAGATGTAAACTTTGTATCTCATCATGATCTTACTTCCTAACCTGGCTCAGCATTTATAAATACAGTTCTACTTGTAAGCTTGGAAATGTACTGAATAGGGCTGAAACAGTACTGAAAATATTTAATAAGTATTTAGATCATCTGTGCAGAATGAACTTACATCTGGGAAACATAAATCTCAATTTTTGAAAAAGCATTGCCTTAGTAAAACCAGACAAACAAACTCTTCAAAACAAAGATAATGACAGCTATGTTTTAAAGAATAATGAGAAATGAATCATCAGTGAGTTTTGAATTTTAAGTCATGGAATAGTGACTCTAATTCATAAAAATTAACTGGAAACAGTAAGTCTACATCCAAAAATGAGGTAGATGCCTCCATTAGGAAATTTGAGGGGGTTGCAAATTATAAGATATCCTGGCTAATCTTGCATATTGGAGTGGGGGGAACAAGCAAACAAACAAAAAAGACCAAACCCCAAATAATGGAGATTCTACAGCTTTCTGAAGTAATCTATTCATTGCTAATTGTTCACATTATTTGAGAATATATTTGTAATATGTAGCTTAAATATTCTTAGTTCACAAATAATGTGGTTAACTTGTAAACAAATAGCCATATTCCCTCTAAAGTAAAACTGCCTAAAATTAGGGCAGTAGCACAAGGACAGAACATTTGGTCCATGAAATTTTACAGCTTATTATGGAAAGCAATATATCCGAGTTTTTACTGCATTAAATTCTTCCATTTATTGCATCATTTGAAATGACATGCTTATGCATAATACAAACCAGCTAAAAAAGAGGGGAGGGGGAGAAACTGGAGAAAGACAGGACTTCTTGGAGGTTTTAATAGGGTTGTTTCCATGGAAACCCTGACAGTGTGCTGGATAGAATCCTTTAGGGAACTGGTGATCAAGTAATGCAAGACTTCCTAATTGTCTAACAAAAACTTAGTTTATATTTTATGTTTTTAAGTACAATTCTTCATTTAATACCACACATATTGCCAGAGAAGCGCAAAGGATACATTTCATAAAGAAAAAGAAAACAATGTAACCTGACTACGCTGCATGAAAGGTAAAAGTAATGTTTCAGGTTGACTTACACCAATTCTACAGTTGCACAAAATTTAAATATAGATTAAAATATATAAATAATAAATTCACATAGATAGAAAGAAATCCAAACTTTAAGAAGCAATACAGTACACAATATTCCAAATAGCCCTGTAAAAAAAATTCTTAAATCTATTTGAGCTGAATTGAACCCAGCCATCTAACACATTTGGTGTCAAGACAGTCTACATAAACAAGGCAGCATTTCTTTTTGTATAGAATCTGTGAGAATACTCTCATTTTTATGCATTTATGTGCATATTTAGCAGCAGAAATAATCTGCATAGACACATACGCATGTAGAAAATGTTAGGCTTTCTTCATGTATGAAAACCAACCCATCATACACAGTCACCCTAGAATTGCTGTCAATGGATTTGAGTCCTGAAACACAGCTCATACCAGCTCTTCAGGCACATGCAAGTAGTTGCCTGATATTTAGGGCTTGACAGGACTGTCCTGAGTTCCCTGCTCTCTTTGGGAGAGCCTGTACTTCAGTCTTATTCTCAGATGGACTTTCATACTTGTCCTCATTAGCCAGCTCTGCAAAACAGTCTTTATGCATTTCTCATTTCCAGTTTCTGTAAAAGTCTTTGTATTGCACAGCACTACTTTTATTGTCAAATATTTGTTAAAAATTAAATACTGTCAATTGTATTCTGAATTTTTAATATACAGTGTTACAAAATAAATTGCACGAAAATTTGCGGCCTCGGGGAGGGGGGCTGTTATGAGACCTTGAAAATTGTGTGTTGAATGTTTACCTACCTGCTAGAAGTATCTGTGACTTAATCAGTTCATTTATCTTCATTTGCTATTTTGGTTTGCTTTAGATTTTCATGTGAAGCTGAAATGGTGTTTTAACAACATGAAATCTTTGGAGGTAGTTATGACAAATGTTATACTTAGATATGAACAGTTTGTCTTCAGAACTCTCTAAATAAATAGATGACAGGGCAGGGGGTGGGAAGGGAGGAAAATAACTCAAAAAAAAAATATTCTTGTTCCAGAATTCCATTTCTTTCCCCTCAATTTCCAAGTTATATGACAGGCATCATTAACTTAAGGGTGTTATTTGTTTGTCAGTTTTTAATGCTTATATTTATACCTTTAACTTTTATATAATTTTCTATACATGTGTGTAATATTAATCACTAACTGAAAGCTCTTATCTAACAGAGGTATCTGAACACTGTCCAGAAATAAGCCTGTTCTGTTAATATTCCAGGAGTTGAAGTTAACTTTCAAGCTATTGTTCACAACGTGTCTAAATATTGATGGCAAAGCTCTTTACTAGTAACTTCTTGATGTTGACCATAAATCTTTCAGACCATTATGCAAATGATAGTACAACAATTAAGAAGGAAGACTAATCTTTAGAAGGATTGGAAGACTAAAATACTGAGGATGGCAGAAAAGGGAGCTTTGAGTGTAATTATTTGTGCACATTCAGAAAATCTCTCTTTTTATGTGCTAGCCTAGCCAGGAAATGGCTGAAGTGCATAGAGACTGCCAAGCCTGCCAACTCCTGAGCTGACAACATGCAGATTATACATTAATTTATTCTGGGACTAGAGGGCTACAGAATTGCTAATGTCTGTAAACCATCTCCATAGTGCTGGCACAAAGCAGATAATATGCAGTGTTGGAATTTATGTCTGAGAGAAAATTATTTGTGTAATAGCAAGATCATTATAGCATCCTTGTTCAAAATGGCAGGTAGTCTTGCAAATAGCATGGCAGGCATGAGACATAAACAAATTTAATTCAAAGATAACTGAAATTAGGATGGTTGTAAAACTATATGCAATAGCACAAAACAGATTTAACGTGTGGTGCCACGCTTAACACTTCAGGATACATGACCCTTGTTGTTTGGCTCTTCTATGCATGTATAAACCGTAGGCCAAGCAATCTGTCTAAGATGGTGAGCTGAAGGTGGCATTCATAATGGAGAAACTACGCACATAAACACTAATGTGTCATCACAGGCTGAAGAAGATACTGCAAAACCAGATTAACCTGTAGTTTTTCCAGTAAACAGAGCTTGGAAAAGGTGTAAAATAATTTTACTCACTAGTGAAATTATTTTGAAGAAATACTGTTTGTAAAGCAACGTTAACTTACGATGTGCGGATACTTCCAGAGTTATGAGAGGTAGAAAATTTGATATAATAAATGCCTGAAAATTACAGTTCTGAAAGACAGATTTATGGGCAGATGCATATCATCCTAGATTTACATATGTTTTTCCACAGTCTGCTTAGAAGTTCTGTAAAAGGTAGGATGGAAAAAAGGGACTATGGATCCAACATGCAAAATTAATTCAGATTTATACTAAAAGGGAATTCATATAGCAGTCTTCCTAGTCTTACCTTTCCAAAATTCTTACACTCTTATAAAGGATTTTCCTTCTCATAGTATCTCTGTATCAACCTTCTTAGTCTTGACTGTTTCCCCTGCTATTTCATTTTCTGCATGTTAACATTATCATTAAAATAGTTGGAAGGATTCTCATTTAGCAAAGCATTATATTATTTTTCAACATCCAAGTTCCCTGACTTTTTTTACTTCATATAGCCTTTGCAGTTTTATAAGTATTGCCACCAGTTATCTGCATTTTAAATTAATCTGTTTTCTTTTGATCTAGCACTATTAAACTGTTCCATCCACAGCACTATTCCCTCTCCTTATTTTTGAATCTGATTTCTCTACAGTCTTTCAGAATGCATTAACGTGCCAGACAAGTCATCATATAACTTCCCTTGCTCTTTATTTAGTCCACAACAAATTCTAATTCAAATCAACCCATTTGCTCAATAGAAGTTGACTTCCTTTTCACCTACCTACCCACACAGTACCTACCGCTGAATTTTAGTTACCAGGAGGACAATCTGACATCACAATTGGTCACAGACAGCAAGGCTTTACAGTACTTAGGTATTAGCAGAAAAAGTTTATTGCAGCATAAATCAAGGATAAATCTCTGCTCCTAGTACTGTATTAATTCACTGAGTCAAAGAAAAAGAACTCCTGATTTATCTCTGCTTCCCATCTCAACACATCTGTGTTATACAGGCATTTCACCTTCAGATGGTTGTAACTACTATCTATGCTACAGGTTTTTACATTTTAATAATGTCCTAGTAGCTTACGTACTTTTAAAACTACGTTTGATAAACAATCGTACAAAAAGTTTGTCAAAACTAAAAACTATCAGCAGAAAGCTTGTTCACAACATGATATTCCTTTATGTAGTTATATTCGTGCCGTAAGGAGAATCAGAATGCAGAGGAACAGATCAGATATCGTGTTAGGCATATGGTATCACTGTTTTTACAGACCACTGAATAGAGCCAGTACAGAACACTAGAAGAACCATTAAAACATAACCTGCTAAGCAACAGTTATTGGATAGCCTGACTCCGAATAAAAATTCCAAACTTCCAAAAACAATGTCATGTGCTTCAACAGATAATCCAAAAAATGGAAATTATATACTAAAAAACCATGGATATAATTTTACAATGCAAATCCATTTAATACTGTAAAAATGGATATTAAAATCAAGGGTTGTCCAAGAAAACTACTTAGTTAAACTTTGGAGGAAACTAAAACTCACACACTTACACACTACACTGCTTAAGTGACTGGGGATGTAGAAGAAAAAGCATATTGAAGAACAGAAATAAATGGCTTGCAAAGGTCTTAAGCACCTGTACCTATATATTTTTTCAAATGGATTGGCTCATCACAGAAAGGCCATCAAAACCTATCCTAAAATTTCCAAAGACTGAAAAAGCCGATCTTGGCTGCAGTTTCTGTACTCTTACATAAACAGAATGAGTTAAATTGTCACCCTGAAACTTCTGAAATTCAGCCCAAGAAACATGAAGTGCACCCTGGCCTTTGTGATAACTACAATTCTTTAAATAACAGTGGGAAATGATTACATCTGTGTGAAAAGGAACGCCCAATTTATCAAGGCTTTCTGGATGAGTACAAAAACCTGTCACTATTGGGAATGAAATAAAGAAAAATATTGTTTGAACCACTGGGGTGGTTGGTTTCTTTCCTTTTCTTTTAATGAAAGAAGTGTAACATTGCATACAAATATCTGCATCAGTAAGGAAATTGGGGGGAACTTCTTTTTGGTTTTAATTGAGAGGAATTATCCTTAGCACAAAGAATAAATGGCTTCTTATACCTATGGAATTAAAAAGAACTGAGCAACAGAAATGACATAGTGTACCACATACTTTACAAAAAACATGTAACTTCTAATATTTTTTCACCTGATGATTATAAGGTCATTTTCAAGTGAAATGAAGCACAGCTTGCTGTAAAAAAAAAAAAAAAAAAGAAAGAAAAAAAAGAAAAATTATGTTAACTATACGTGACAGAAATATTCAACCACTCTTCCAGGCAGCTCCAGGTGAAACAGAATCAAAAGAGGAGGATCTTGGTCAATTGATACATGGTTGACAGAAAGAAGGATAAGTGAAAGGTACCAAAAACTGCTCGACCATATGCTGATTTTTTTTTTTTAATTATGAAGGAGTACCTTTCTATTAAAAAAGAAAAACACCACAATGACAACCACCAAATCAAAACAAGACTGTAATAAAAGAAAATGTTATACCACTAATAACATGAAAAATACTACCCAAAAAGAACCATCAAACTACGCCTGAGTGTGCGACAATGGCTCATCTTGATTTAAGACAAGAGTTTCATACTCAGAAAGCAAATTATAAATGTGCAAGGTGAGTGATCAGAGTCCCTTTTAAGAGGCCTTTTTAAAGAGCAGTGACTTTTCTAAGTATGCATGTGTAGCTGTTATATATACTTACTTATCTTACGTAATTCACGCTTACTTGAAGAGCTGCAGTGACCAGCAAAAGTAGATAATGGAGAAACCATACATCTAAAGATACTGAAATAACATGGCTACTGAAACAGCTAGAAGGAGCAGATAGTTGACAAGTCACTTACTGACTTAGCAGCACCTCAAATGAGGCTATGCATTAAACAAGGAAGATGACAGAACCCTGGAATTATTAATCCTGCACTATGAGTGATACATAACTGCATGTTACATGAAAAGAACTGACTATCCTAGCAGTTGCATCATCAGGGGGTAAGAACAAGGTAAGAACTGTCATTATTGTACTTGAGCATTCAGAGCAGCCAGTTACTGATTATTCTGGCATTCATTCTTTTGCTGTCTCCCTTCAGTGAAGCACTACTCTTAATCCATTTGATGCACCATTTATGAGCAAACAATCTTAGTTCAGTGAGTATGAAACATCTCAACTGAACCTTCACAGATTCCTCAGGTGCTACTGTTTGTTAACATATATCAAATGCTGGGTGTTTGGAACTAGATGATCTTTAAGGTCCCTTCCAACCCAAACCATTCTATGAAAATCTGACCTCAGTTTTTGGTGTTCCTAGTAATGATATAAACTGACCAACTTACAAAATTCTTGGTGTATGGATGATATCCACATGACTTGGATAAGTGACAGAAGCCCTTCAAACTATCACCCTCAGTGAGAGAATAATTCCCAAAATAGTGGAAGTTACGATTACTATTTTAACTTACAAATCTCTGCTTTTCCTAATCTTATTCAGATGAACAAACACATAAAAAGCAATTTTCATGATACTTTCATTTTGACATGAAATAAACAATGCCTTAGCATTTTTACTTGGTGTCCAAAGCGGCAGGACGAATGCATTGCCAAATATTTCTTTTTCAGTATTTGTATTAAATGAAATAGAAGGAAAAGTTAAACCACAACATTATTCCAGTAAATGTGTGTACTTTGTTTTTACTTTGTATAGTTAGGAAAAAGGAATCTGACACTATATTTTTGGCCAGTTTGGAGAATTAAAGATTGCAGCAAATAAACAAAATGTTATTCTGGGACTTTGAACAGATTTGTATAGAGCTCCTAAAGACCTTTTATTTGTGCCTATTTTACTTCCTCATTCCATGGCCAAAAGAGAAAGATAAAAACCTTGCCCACCTCCATGGAATACAACAATTAATCCATTCTGACAAAAAAAAAAAAAAATCAATAAAATATTCTTCATTAAAAGTGCTATTTAAAACACAGAAAGTTATTTTAAAATAACCGTCATAGACTAACTAGGTGAATAACTGAGGACACACGGATTTCAGAAGAGAAGGCTTGAGCAGCCTTCCAGTACCTGAAGGGGCTACAAGAAACCTGGGGGGGGACTTTTTACAAGGGCCTGTAGTGACAGGACCAGGGCTAATGGGTTTAAATTGAAAGTGGGGAGGTTTAGATTAGATATCAGGAAGAAGTTCTTCACAGAGAGGGTGGTAAGGCACTGGAACAGGTTGCCCAGAGAAGCTGTGGATGCCCCATCCCTGGAAGTGTTCAAGGCCAGGCTGGATGAGTCTTTGAGCAACCTGGTCTAGTGGAAGGTGTCCCTGCCCATGGCAGGGGGGTTGGAACTAAAATGATCTTCAAGGTCCCTTCCAACCCAAATGATCCTGTAATTCTACGGTGAAACACATGTAATCACAAAAACTCTTACCTACTCTTTGCTAACTGGGACCCAGCACTTGAAAATAAAGCATACATAAATTCAAAACAATCTAGAGGAAAGGCCACCGATACCTGTTGGAGGGACATCCAACGCAGCAGGACGCAGTGGTGGCAGCCG
>NW_010237904.1:24713-24951 GCF_000690775.1 Eurypyga helias
CTCTCGACTGAGGCGAGCAGAGAGGTTCTGGAGCCCCGGCAAGCAGAGGAGCCACACGTGGTACCGGCAGCCCCGGCAAGAGTGGGTGACGTCACTCGGGGGTGGGGCGATTTAAACGCCGCCCACGGAGAGTGAGCGACTTGAAGTGCCATGTGGCAGTTCGTACAGGCAGGGACCATCCCCTCCGGGCTCAGTAGTGCACCTCACCCGACAGTCACCGCTCTCCCAGAAGAGAACA
>NW_010237905.1:0-50491 GCF_000690775.1 Eurypyga helias
ACCACTAAAATAACAGTAAAAATAGTCTTATTTTAATAAAAAATACTTGCTTTGTTTTCAGACTATCACTTCACACATCTCCAGGTTCCTTACTGCTCAAAAATAATACACAGAAAATAGATTTTTCTTTCCCACCAAAGTAAATTCTGTAACATAAACTGCTCTATTGACATGTACGACATCTTCCCTCCCACCACTCCTCTCTCTCCCATGCCTTTCACACACTTGTGTGTCCCCCCTGTCGTATCCCCCCTCCCCCCCCTTCCATAAAAGGAACCTCTAGGTTGTTCCTCAAAACCCACTAATGCTATTAAATGAAACTAAACCCCTGCACTGAGGAAGGTGTCCTCCAGTGCTGTAAACAGTTTTAATTAGACTTGCCTCCCCAGAGCAGGGATGAATTTCCACCTCAATAGAAGAGACAGGGTGATAAAAACAGAGAACACCACATTTGGCAACACACGGTAAAACTTCCTAATAAATCACAAAATTAGTCCTGAGAACGAGAGATTATACACTCATAGCGTACTCCTGTCTGGAACAGTCAGGGAATAGTTTGGCTTGACATGAGTGCTGCTGCTTGTGGTTTCTGCGCAATTGAGTGCCACATCACTCGGGAGCCACGTGAAGCTACAAAACAACTGAGTGCCGTAGAGAAAGGCCAACCCTGCTGCTTTCCCGTGACTAAGCCAGCACTCCTGTCCTCAGCTTACCTGGGCAAAAGGATGACTGAAGACCAAACACCATGAGCAGTCTCTAATGTCTTTGTTAAAACACTGTCTTAAAACTTTCATTAATGTAGAATTCATAAGCTCAAAGCTTATGGCTTCACATTACCTTGCACTCCTCTGGCTTTCTACTGTGTCCCATCTTGCTCAATAGTTGCTAGGACTTTACACAAGAAGAACGACCTCACCTCTGTGAAAGCACGATTCTGATGCAATAACCGAACGGCTATTTTAACCAGGGCTTAACTTTCAGAAGTGTAATGTAGACATTTGAGGATTCTGCCTCAAAAATTACCCAGAAAACTCAGAAATACACCTTTTAATTGAATGTGAAGAGAAGCCCATGACCTGCTCCTTATCCCTTCGCCAGGCAAATCACAGCCTATGGCAGCACGAGACATGAAATAAAAGAAAATTAAATAAATAACATCAAAATACAGTGCCATATATGCCAAAACATTTGTTTTCCTGCTTCCACAATTCCTACACCTATATTTTGTTTCCCTTCCTTCAACCTTCTCAGTCCAGGTTCACCTACAATCACTTTTTTCATGTCCCTCTCACTCTCACTCCTCTCCAGTGCTTTTTTCCACCACCATCTCCTTCAGTTTATGTTTCTTCCTTCAAATCCTACTTTCTGCCTCTCCCCAATGCTTCTCGCACATTTCCTTCCTTCATAGAAATACTTCCTCAACTGCATTTTAGTTGCTACCTGAGCAAGGATACAAACTTACAAATAAAAGTAGCATATTTTTGTTTCTTTCTTAGAAACTGTTAGCCAGGCAAAATTAGCCTGATAGTAATTTTCAACATTAGTTCCCATCTTCAGCTCGAAAACCTCAGCCTAGAAGTGACAACCACAAAGCCAAACAAAACCAGTTTCCTTGTCAATCTGTAGCTGTTTCCAGTAGGCTTGCTTTCTAATTTTTAATTTATTAAATGGCAAAATAAATATGAACTTCTAACAACTAATATATTCAATGAAAAAATAGCCAAGTCTATGCACATTTTTTGGTACCAATTGAACAATCCTGGCTTAGAAACAAATACAGTTAAAAGGATGCAACTTCCTAGCGCAGAGACGTTACATCAATATCAAAGTGCTTACTTCCCCAACTTTGGATACAGCCCCCTGCATAAAACACAGATGTCTGCAGTCTGGGTTACATGTAAACAGCACCTACACAAATAGGTGTCAATGAATCACCAATTTGCTGACAATAAATTAAAACAATAACAAAGCCTAATGAAGACTATTTCTTCATATACCTTAGGTTTTTAAGTGCCCTGTTTTGGTGAAGCATTCTGCCATCATTCTGTAAAAACATATTTGAGCGCATGTAAGTCCTACCGAATTTTTTCTCTTTTTCATCCAAAAATCGTCCCAGCCTATTGCATCCTCTCAGTGGCCAGAATCAGTCATACTCAAATGGACAACGGCAGCTGTGTTCGTCTTCAGCCAAAGACAATGGCCAGATTCTTACTGCAGTACAGCACTGTTTACTGCTAGGTTCACAAATCAAGGTTACGGTATGTGATGGCACTATGATTTTCTCTTCAATAACAGCAATAACAGTACTGCACACAAAATCTGTCAGATATCTGCCATCAAATATTTATGCTGCTAACAAATATCCTTAAGACTCAATAACAATTTCCCTGACTGAAATAATAATGCACACAACCTGAATCATTGTGTGGAATGTGAATTATTCTGCAGTGAAAGAATATCAGTAGAAACCCTACACCCTGAGTGCAGCTGATATCACAAATAGATTGAAATATCACTGAAACGCTCAACATAGAAAAGCACTCCAATCAGTGCTTGTGCTGCAGCATTTCCCTGGGAATCCGATCCCCAATTTTCTAAAATGCCCAGTAGGCATTTAATAACATCACCCAGCTGTTGGTGCAGTTTGAGAAGTGAGAAGCCTCATACCGCGGATTCAGACAAGAAGTCAAGGTCTGCTGTCAGGGCTGTTTTTTCCAGCAAGGGTGAAGGTTTCCTCCATCTCCTGCCTGTGGAATTCCCATTACATTATGATATGCTGCTTCTCCTCCGATGAGTGGCTTTTCTTTGTGAAAGATCCTCACTGTCACTTTCACAGTTTCTCTGAAACAAAGGCCACAATGGTTCAGGCACAATGAGATACCATGCTCCTAAACATGATGTCTAATATTATCAGAGTATCATCTACTGAGAGAAGTAGGTGGTCACATGCAGTGCAGGGTTCCCCCACCCTCCATCACACAGCTGGGCACAAGAGCAGCACTGCAGACTCTCTCCACAACTGCTCATTTCTCAGTCTGTGGTATCCCAACATAATCTGCAGCCCCCCCAGAGTAAATGTGGCTAGCACCAAAAGGGTTTATGGAGTCACCAGCTCTCCTTGCCCAACATTTGTGCCACAGTAACACAATTTACAGCAGCATTAAAGACGCTCAAGGGATGCCACGGTCCCCTCTAGTTTCCCACAAAACTACTGCTACCCCATTGGGCTGTGCCTCTATCTAAGGGCAACAAAAATCACTGCACAATAAAATCAGGTCCTTCTTCCCGTTTGAGAAAGGTACTTACCAAGCTTTCATCTTGAATTAGGACCTTTTTCACCAGCGAACGAGATAAGTGGTTGCACAATGAGACAATACGGTAAGAAAGCTACGGAGAGAGGGAAGAATGAGAATTCGATCCATATGCAGTGCAGACGTATCCAAACACATCTCATTCATCTACCGCATATTACCATCGTACATTCAAGCTCCACCTTGCCCTCTGATCTCATCAGGCTTGGGAAGCCTTACATGAGAAGGATTAAAGGCTCGCTGTCATACCTTCCATCGTCTTCTAGCATATTGCCTTTTGAAGTTTTCCATGTTAACAACAGATGCTTGCCGAACCAAAGCCTGCCGCTTGTCCACTGGCTGGAAGATAAGAGAGCAATTTTATTGCTTTGCTTCCGTTTGGTACATAAAATATGTAAGGTTGTTCATGTGCTCTGGAGCTGGCTGAAAAGAATGCTGGCTGGGGAAGCTGTGGATTCATACAAGTAAAAGCAGAAGAAAATTAAATAAATCTAGTCCACCCTGTGTCTGG
Organism: Eurypyga helias; assembly: GCF_000690775.1. Lineage (NCBI taxonomy): Eukaryota > Metazoa > Chordata > Aves > Eurypygiformes > Eurypygidae > Eurypyga > Eurypyga helias. The sequence continues at coordinate 3,823 of NW_010237905.1, forward strand.
ACAGGACCCCTTTAATCTTAAACAAAATCCCAAAACTAGTGTACAGGCAGTGGTCACACTTGGCCCTGCACACAAGGTTGTTCTGAAAAGTTCCACTGGTGCCCCTTTCTAGCAGCTCGACCTGGCACAGAAGGCGTATCACATGGCACGGACTTTGCTCCAGCCTCCACTTCTCCCTTCTGCTTCACAGTGATCCACGTGAAAAACAAAGGAAGTCTGGGAACAGCTTTTCTGGCCAAAGGACAGGATGAAGGACAGTTAAACAACAGAGATAACTAAGGGGATGCTAGAGGGTGTTAAGGCAATGCTTTCACTTCATAAAGTTGCTAAGGTGCTTCTCAGTGCACACCTGCACCATCTCCATTTTCTCTGCTTTGAGCTCCTATCAGCTGGCCTTTACTCACATCTCCCTTTCTGAAAGGCATTGGGAGAGTAAGGAAAAGGTTCCACAGCAGTCTGACAGAACAGAGTAGGAGCTGTTGTCAGTGCATGAACAGCCCTGCAGCACGCTGCTGCTCAAGGGTTTGCTAGGAATCATGACACAACAGGACTAAACCCAGCATCATCACACTGTTAGGGGCCATGCTACCCTGTAAACCTTCAGATAGAAGATAGTCACATTTTGCCCATTACAAGGATATTTTTAAACCAAAGACACATTACGGCCCTTTCCTGACTTCCAGCATGTGGCTCTTCATTTTATTCTAGCACATCTTTTCTGAATTGTGCTTTTACAGGTTTTTCTTTTACTAGGTTGATTTAAACATCATAGAAGGAAAGAATACAAAAAAGTTGTGCTGTGCTACAGAGACTTCAAAGTACATGGGTAAGTTTGAGGCAGTCATTTCAGATGTGAAGAAGGAGAAATGTGAAGTCATGTGAATGTGAAATACAGAATAACTGCAGAAAGCTGTACTCTACAACCCAAATATTAACATAGTACCAGAATATCAGCTCTTTTCCTACGTGTCACAAAGCTGGTCAATAAAACCCTGTCTGCTTCTCAAAATCTCAGGAAGGTTCAGGTAACTTGCCACTATGTGTAATCTTCTGCCATTAGCCTGAGATTGACAGATCCCAAGCAAAATTAGAACATGGCCCAGGAAAAGTAAATCCATTACCAGCTTTGGTCAATGCTGGACTTGCCAGGAATCACAGAATGGTTGAGTTTGGAAGGGGCCTCTGGAGATCATCTAGTCCAACCCACTGCTCAGGGAAGGGTCAGCTACTGCAGCTGGCCCAGGACCATGTTCCACTTGGATTTCAAAGGATAGATACTCCACAACCCCTCTGGGAAACACATTCCAGTGTTTGACTGCTCCTTTAGTAAAAATTTTGTTTGCTTTTTTTTTAAGGTTTAAATGGAATTTCTTTATTTCAATTTGTACCCATTGCATCTTGTCCTGTCATTGGATACCACACTAGGGAGAGCCTGCCTCTGTTTTCTTTACTCCATTCCACCACACATTTATAGATTGAGAAGATCCCACTTCCTAGCCTTCTCTTTTTGACACTAAACAATCCTAGCTCTCTCAGCCTCTCCCCCCCTCTTTGACAGACACTCCAACCCCTTAATCATTTTCACAGCATTCCATCAAACTCACTCCAGTATGTCCTGCTGACGTCACCATAATCAAATGGGAGAACTTCCGCTGTCATTTAGCATTAGCGATGAGGACACATGCTATCGAAAAAACTCAGGCTTTGTCCTTTAACCATACCCAGCGTGTGAGAGACAAGACAGAGACCCTGGCAATAAATCTATGAGGAAAGAATAGCAATACCTGAGTACGGAAATATAGGAACAAAAAGAAAATCTATATCAGAATTCAGACATGTGCCTAAAATTTTTGTATGCTACTCTGGTGTTAAGGAACGGATGTTCCACTAACCCTGACACAATCCTCCTGAAAATGAAGAACCTTTCAACTCCAAAACCACATTAAAATTCTCATAGACCAGAAAACAGTTATCAGACAGACTGAGGGAAAAAAGTTTAAAACCAGATCTGGTAAAAGTGCAAAGAGAAAGGCCAGGAATAAACTCTTCAAACGTTATGGAGTTTATGGAGTGACAACCATTCCAGCAGTTCTGATCTGCAAACGTAGAAGGTGGATAACCCAGAAATATTGATACTGAACGGGACTGCAACCAAGCCAGACACCTGAAGAAGCAAGAGTACCAAAGGAGAACGGCAAACACACCAGTGAGGATTTAAACTTTGTTTTCCAGCAAAATAACTGATAATGTTTATGAGACAATAAATTCACTTTTTCAATCAAATGCCATAGGTATAGCATTTGTACAGGTATCTCAGTAGTAATTCAAGGAGCCAAGCTACCAGCTAGGCCTCTTTCCCCTTTGGATGTACACGTCATTTGCATACAACAGAACTTCGATATTTAGGCAATAAATATCATTTTCTCATGCTGCAAGTGGTGAACATGGTGCAACAAAGCACTGAGCAGACATCAATTTGAAGTGGAAAAAATGTCACTGGCTAAATGCCAGCTGTACAATCATCACAAAACATTTCTGAGTGCCCTTTCAGCCATAGAAATATCGCTAAATCAAAATAGCTCACTTTACAATACTTCAGACTCTTAATAACTGCCTCTCAATTTCTAAGTAGCCTGCAAACCAGTGCCCGTGTCATTTTCTCAGTCATCAGAATCTCTTCTCTGAAGCAGTGTGTCAGTGACCTCCTTCAGCTCAGAGAGCACTAGCCTCAAGGACTGAGTGACAACAATATCAGCCTCACCAAAACACGCTCAGGAACAGAGTGGCCTCATTTAATATTCCTTCTCATCATGCCAGCACATTTGTTTACAACGAAAATCTACGTGAACAGAGAATATGAGATCATGGCTGAGGGAAGGCAGACTATCTTTCTGGAGATACTCTTCTGCAGATATTAACTCTCACTAAGCTTTAAATAACTTTTTAAGAATTAATACTCTCTCATAAAAAAGGTCCTGTGTTCCAGTTTCCCTGGACAGTGTCTCGTGGGTATTCCAGCTCAAAGGAACCTGCAGAAGTGACAACTAAAGCACTCAGAGAATAAAAAATGGACATATGTAAAATCCTCAATACCATTTGTCACCCTAATTCTCCTCAACCATCAATATCAGCTTCCTATGGACATCTCCTGGGTATCTACACTACTTTGAAGCTTTTGAAAATTTTACATTTTGCGCAAAGGAAGATGTCACAGAGAGCACATTCAATTTCCATCCTCCTCCGAGTACAATGACAGGAGTAACAATACCTCTACTCAATAATTGTTTTCCGAACTCTGAATTTTCACCAACCTCTGCATGTCTTTATGAGGATATGGCAATGATGGGCCCACTGGACTCTATACAAACTGAATGCTTTTATCTTTTTATCTCAAAGTAGGAAACATTATTCTTAATAATGTTATGAACTACAACAGTTCAATTTAGTTAGCTCATTAACTTCTCTGGAAGAGGAGGCGGGAGGCTGGGCAGTGAAAGACATACTCTAATATATATATATGTAAAGATCCACTCTAAATGGACTTGAGCAGTGATGCAGGGGCACCTGCAACTCCTTTCAGCACACAGAAGCAACAGGCAACTCTTCTCGGTACACAGAAGCTTGACATCCCTTTTTCAGTCACTAACTACACCATCAGGAAACAACTGCATCCTGCATAAATAACTATTTATTGTGTCCAAAACCGAGATGGGTACATCTATGTGTATTAACACAGTATAATCAAATTACTTCTTTGAAATACAACACAGCAGGGCATGATTCAAGTTTGAGGCCAACTTTTACTTTCTAAAATGTAAGAAAAAAATCTTCACAGCAATAACACTACTCTCAAATCCTACATCTTCTTTACTGTAGAAAGCAATCCAGGGGTCTACATTATCAGTTATCACTCACAAATTAATATTTGCAGTCTAGAATTACATACAGTTATTGATCAGTTCATTAAACGTTCTCAATTGTGTCTTTTGAATAGCATTTCTTTGGTGTAGGATAGGAAACAGCTGTATGTTAAACTGAAGGATTAATCAACAGCTAACACCTTTGATGGTAAAAGATTTCAGTCTGTATAACTGGCCTAAAAAAAAGTCTTTTCTTATCAGCAGCCATTTCACAGAGTTTCCACAGTGCTGGCTAAACATTAAATTACTAAACCATTTACTTTGTTTTACAGGACAGATTTAACCCTCACAAGTATCTCTCCCATATGGTCTGTAGAACTGCCTGCAGCCGGTCTCCACGACTGCTTCCTTCATTCAACCAAAGATGCTATAAGGAGATTTTTATTGGTTTCCAGGCACCTGGCTTCTAGGAAGTACACTGACCTAGTCTTCATCCCAAGGTCATCACTTAGTAACCTCCAGGACGGTAATACTGTGATGAAGTATGATACAGGCTATAGGGTTAGATGTGCCCATACCACTGCGATCATCCAGTTCCTGTAAGTTCAGACACTGAACACGGGGGAGAAACAACTTCAACACTCCAAACCACCAGAAGTTTATAGTTTTGGTCAGCATCTTGGGCAATACATCAGAATTTCTATTTCAGTTGTAGGTGATGTTTTGTGTACAACCTATGCACTGAAAACTTTTAAACTGCTGTACACTGAAACAGGGAGCAAACCCTGAACCTAGCCTGATCTATAACATTACTGATTTGCATCTGCTACATCAAGATTCAACCCTGCAAGGAATTCTTCACAGCGAGATCTATTTAACAGCTCCATTAGTGATTCATTAATATCTTTGTTGAAAACAGAGTCAAAGTTTCCATTCACACAGGCTTCATTTTCCAGTTGAAAGGTACTCATTAAATCCTGTATCCACTTGAGTTCCTCAGAAAGTTCTTGACTGAGAGATTCATACTGACTCTGCAGATCATCGTATTTTCCAGTTATGCCTGTAAGACTAGTGCCTACAGTCTTGATATCTTCTTGTAGATGTCTTTTCTGGGATTCAACTTTACGGTATTCATACTTCAGCTGAGAGAGCTTGTGCCTCACGCTTTCATTCTCTTCTTTATACCAAGCTTCTTTCTCATTATAAATGGAAACCAGAGCATCAATGTCCTCCTGCAAGGAATCATGGGATGCAGCCAAAGTGCTGAAACCCCGTTCCATAAGTGAAATGTCTTCTACTACCCGGGCAAAGCGCTCAAAGTTGATGTAGGTATTATTGGGAGGCATACTCGAATGGCACTTGATGGTGTATTCTCTCAAGCGTTTTGTTTTCAGCTGTGTGTTCTCAACCTTCTTGTTTTCTTGGACTTTTGTTTCTTCCTTCAGCTGGTGAGTCGTCAGACAGAGGAACCAATATTGGTAAATGGACATTTATAAGCCAATGCAGTAATTCAAAAACTCTGTACAAAGGATGCAGCCTGAACTTCCACAATGCTGGGAGATCCTTTGCTCCCACAGATTCCGATTCATGCATTTGATTAAAGGAAAGATAAAAAAAACAAACACACAAACCCAAAACAGTGTGACAATGTGAGAAGTGATGTGCATTCATTCCAATATGATAAGTGTAAAGGGCCACAATTTTCATATTAATTTTTAGCAGTTAACAGTCTCAAATGTTTGTAAGAGGAAAAGCAACAATCCTGAAAACATTCCACTTAAAGTTTTGTGCGATGCAAAGCAAAAACTAAATTTCAAACATCACGTAAGTCATGCTGAGATTAACTAAATGTATTTTCAATAAGACTTATCCACAAAAGCAAGGACTGTTTATGATGAAAAAATGCATACAGACACACGAACTAATCAAATCAGCACATTCGGTACAGCATTTGTATCTTAAGAGAAAGTATATTTTCCACATTGGCTGTAGTCAACACTCAACCCAGGAAAGCACCAAAACCAACATGTAGTATATGTCCATGCAAAGGCGAAAAAGGATGGAAAAAATGCAAAGCCCAGCCTAACGCAGGGTACTGTAACATGCAGCAAACATTAAAGCTTTGTCACCCTCATTCTGAAAGTTATGATAGTAAGAGAAGTAATTTGCAGAAATCCAAGGATTTAGTCAGACCCAACCAATTTCTTCCCAGTACATCTCTTTGAGACACCTAGGGTCATTAAGTACTTAGAGGGCAGTTTTCCATTTAATACACCAGTAAGAGTGACAATATAATCTCTGCTTTGCTCATGGTAAAAAACAAAATCTGTCTCTCTATTCAGTCTTACCGTTATCCATGGATGAGACAGAGCTTCCTGAATTGTAAGCCGTTTCCTAAAAGACAACACAAAAAACCCCAAAGTCTTGAAAGAGAAATATCTGGTACACAGCTCCATTGACCCGCACTTCTCCCAGGCTTCATATGAAGCATTTATGAAGATAATGGCAGGACTAACTCTCAGATTTCAGGGTTATGTTTTCTCCATGAGGCCTACTGCTTGTGAGCAGTCTAGTAACTGTTCTAAGTCTCAGTAAGGATCTGTCTTCACTCTACACAATTTTAATTCTTAATCAAAATCCACCTGTATTTTTGTGTACCCTTCCATGAAAAGTGCTAAAGCATTACTTTGTTTTGTTCATCCTACACGCTTAGAAAATACGTTCATTCTGGGTACCTTTAAAATGACTGTGTCTGAATCAAAGTATACAACATTAACCATAGCAAAATTGTCCTTTGGAGCACGGTATGACATCACTGCAAGAGCTGTCATTTCCCAAAAACAACATTTCTGAGAGGAATACTACAAACCTAACCAAACCTGATCAATCTAACTTCCTCCTGCATTGCAGCAGCTCAGTGAACAGCACATCAGGACCACTGGGAATCCAAGGTAGAAACACAGCAGTGCACAAGGGCTGCCTCTGTACATGGGGCAAATGACATATAGTATCACTGACTGCTCCTTTCCTTAAAGGTTTCTAGACATGTGCAAACCTCTCATCAAACCCCACCTACTCTAGCCTGTTCTAAGGCCTGAGGATTTGCAGAAATCTTGACATAACATCTTGCCCCTTTCTCTCCAATATCTATTTTCTCCCCTAATGAAGCCATTAGAAAGAACTGCAATAACCTGACTTCCCTCCAGGACAAACAGTGTTACGGAGAAGGAGATGCTATTCTGCGTGTGCTTTACTAGAAGCAAGAAAAGCTAACAGAAACTCTGTGGTTCCTATAAACTGTAAATAAAGATCTGCATAGCTGTGACACAACTTCTAGGTGATTCCAACAGATGCAGAGCAGCTTGAGAAACAATTCCATGATGAGCATATGTGAAGGTTTTTCTGCCCTAGCACTACTGGGAGCATATTCTGGCATCACATCACCTCCGTACAAGTAGTTCATAATAGACTGAAATACCAGAGTGGTAGCTACCCTGAACTAGGTATTTTACACACTGTTTTCAGCCCTTCACCTACACCCTATCACACCAGTTTGACTCAGGTGAGAATTCAGTCCTGAAAGCAAAATTTAACTGAGGAGATTCGGTTCCTTTTCTTAGGGTTTCTGAGTGTAGTGATTAACTAGGGGCACAGCAGCATCCTCCTGTCTTGCTCTTGAATAGCAATACACTCCGCAAAGAAAGCTTTGCAGATTATCAGTCAAGCTACGTTTTGCCGGGTTTATATTGGAGACAAATGGATCTTTCTGAATTTTTACTCACCGTGTATCTTTCACTAGAAGTTTCTGAATAAAATCTTTTGCCAGGTCACTGGTATTACTGAAAAATTCCTCATCAAATTCATAATTCACAGCGGTGATGTTGGCAAGTGTTTCCTGTTTAGTTTCTCCAAGGAAAGGCGATGCACCACTAAGCCTAGATAAGCCAGAAAGAAGAATCAGAAAAATAAACTGCAGAGGTCCCCTAATGAAATTACAGTGACTGTGTAATTCCTTTAAAATCTCAGGACATTTGCAGATCTCATGTTGTAGCAGCAATGCCACATGAGAAATAACAGGTCCAGCTTTGGCTCACTGTATCTGTGCTTCTGCGTCAGACTCATCTTGAAAGTCTCTAGTGCAGCACTAATGTGTGCGCACAGACAGAAATGCACATTCTCCTCTCTTAAGTGTCTCACTGAAGTAATTGCTAATCAAACTAGTAAAAGCTTCAGCTGAAGAGAGTGTTTATCCCTGTGAACCCACAAACTCTACCAAGCAGAAGCTTCTATTGGCTTCAAGCAGATAAAGTAGCATTTCTAAAGATTTTCCTTAGGTAGGAAAAATCCTGCCCCTACTGCTTTTCTGTCTGCAAAGCGACTAACAATTTCCTTGCACAGTGGGTTCAGCCAAGAGACCTTTCTCAGCTGGAACCAAGATACAGCGTGTGATCGGAAGTCAGGTGCGTGGCCTTGCCTGGGGCCAACTCCACCACAGAGACAGGGCCATGCTGCTCATTAAAATGAATCCACGAACAAAAGGACTTTGGCTGCAATAAAATCCAACTGTTTCTGAACAATGCAAACCTTCATTCTGTTGGCACTCTGCTCCAACTGCAAGGATATAATGGAGGCATCATCATAATAAAATGCCATTCAGCAGAGAAAAAGCTTTGCTATCTCTCAGCTGTGACTGATGACCTTTATCTTTGATTACTACTTACCTCTGCCCCATAAAACCCAAGTGTCAACACAGATTCACTGCAGACTCCCTCTGACCTGCCTTCCCTCCCCTTCCTCCCTCCCCCAGTCCACAGCGATGCTGACTTTCAAAAGCCTGGTTTCCAGGAAATGTTATTTATACCAAGGAAATTGATCTCATTCCTTTAAAAAAAATAATCTTCTGGGCTATTATTATGCTTATCTATTATGTCTAGCTTTGATAGCACAGCTTCAGGATGCAGCAGGCTCAAAGCAGGACTGCAACAAACTCTGAGGTTTTGAATACTAAACTGCTTGCTTACATGATCCTGCTCAACAGACTTTTTACTCTGTCTGTATTGCCACTAACCCGCTGACCAGGATTTTGGGGGTGAACAGAAAGTGAGATGGGACCACCTGGGCCATTCAGTCCAGTCTGCAGCTACCACATGTTCTATCCACAGAATAAACACTTGAGGTCTCAAATCCTAAGCCCTAATGAAAATGTCTTTTGCCGTATCTAACAGCATACCTTAGTAATAAAGGCTTTGCCCTTGGAACCCAGTGAATCATTCTGCTGGTTACTGAATTAAGGACTTGTACGCATTTTGATCTCTACACCCAATGGTGGTATCCATTTGATTACTGCCATGTTTGCTAAAGTATGTGGTATCACTAAACACAACCCATTTATTCAGAATTCTTCAGAACAAAAGGCTTTAAAATTAACAGGTAATACTAGTTAAAAGCATACAAATTTCTACTATGTATCGTATCATGCAAGCTGCATCCTCCCATCATAAAAAGCATGCTTTTTTCCTGATCACTTGTAGGGAGACAATTTTCAACCTTAATTACTGTGGCAACCATTACTAGCCAACCAAGTAAACCAGATTTTTGGATACAGTACAGAAACCTGCTTCATTACGCTGCTCCCAAGACAGAACCCTCAATGCAACAGAAAAACCTTGAGAGCACCTGGCTGTGTATCACTGCATTTGCATGGTGAATATTCCCACCTGCTTATCCTCCACTCCTAAGTTTTCCTCTTATCATCTTTGAGCACACAGAAACAGCAATTTACTAAGTTTAATGTCCTGTCAAGTACACGTCACCAAAGACCAGAGTGCTGATGAAAAGCAAGGGTCTGGACAATGCTCTAAACCACCTAAGCTTAGGCTCAACCAGTATCCCTATAGGTTTTTCTGCACCACAGGACAGAAGGGAATTTGTTGCACTGACTCTGATTTCTCAGACCATAGCTCTTTCACAGCTCCTGGGGTCTAGCCTTCGGTATAGCCCAAGAGTGGATTTGATTCCACTACATTTATTTTCCACACTGAAAGGACAATCCCTTCAAGCCTCCATACTTGTGCTAAGCTCTGAGCTTTGTAGTGTAAATCCCTCTAATACCAGAGTGCACCTTCTGTGAGTTTGGCAACAAGTTTGTCCTCTGAGTGTCATAAGGAACAGCATAAGCCCAGGGTAGGAATGTTAGGGTGAGACGTTTCCAAGCATGCAGTATCCATGCACTGCTCCCCAGCATTGTCACAGGAGCTTGATTTCAGTGGAAGCAGTTTGGTCCAAGGAGCCCTGACCACTTCTGTCATTCTCATATCAAACCAGAGGAAAGAATTCTTGAAGCAACAAGTGCTGTCCCTCCATTGCATGCACGTGTTGTCACACGAGCAGTTTCACAGATTGTCAAGCTCCATCTTAAAACTCCCCTGACTGCTTGTCCTCTGGATGCCCAACGAACCTCATTTCTTTGAGAGCTTGAGCTCGTAATAATTTTCTACTTTTATGTATTTGTCACTTTTTGACACACTTTTCTTCTAAAAAGTATCTTTTTTTCCCCTTGTGCTTACTGACTGCACTGATATTCCCAAGCAGCCTTTGCTTTACTAGCTTTAGCACGCCCTTTTTCCTCCTTTAAGATGAACTCTCATTTCCCAGGGTCAACTTCTCTGCTCCTATCCCATCTAAAATTCACCTTTTTGAATATGGGGGACCATATTTATACATAGTAATCCAGACTGCTGCCTTCACAAGCAAATTAAAACTTCCCTGGTTGCACCTGAAATAACCCACCTTGTAAACAGCACTATCACACTTTTTGTTTCTATCCTCTCCACACACTTGTAGCTCACAGTCATTCTCTGAGCAACCAATACGCTTGGGCTTTTCCATCCTCTACCATTTGGAACTGATAAGATCCCATAAGAAGAGAAATGCCCAGTGATGCCAGAGGCATTTGTTCTTCGTCTGCTCAGACTGCCCCTCTTCTTTTACCCTGGAAAGGCTGCAGGGTAACATTTGCTCATTAGACAGGCCCCTGCCCCGGTGGGTGGTTTGTCTGCCGAAGGAGTGGGCAGCTGCTTTCTTAAATGACTGAAGGGAAGAGCCGTTCCGTATGAGTGCAAGAGAGCTTTAGGAACACTTCTACAGAAGTGAATCTGTGGTACTCACAGTATGTAGGTGATGACTCCTATGCTCCTAAAAAACAAAGGAGATTAATTGCAGGGGTTCTACATGACCTGTATTCTTCTTAACATACACAATATGGAATAGTCAATAGCAACTGCTGTACAAGCAGGAGAGCCATCATGGCTTGAGACACTGCTGAAATACCTTGTAACGAACGGTTTTTCAGGGAAAACATGAATTTTGCATCTAACCTCAGGTAATGTGGATATTTGAAGTCTCCTTATGTATTTTTTAGTCTAGCCAATATTTAGTACAGTACACATCAGAAATACAAAGAAACAGAAGCAAGGATGTTTTATTTGGGGTGACCTGCCTGCCTGCCTTCCCAGCAGATCACATTAGTACGCAGGTCTCTTCTGCATGAAGTGCTCTTATAAATAAAGCTGTCACAAACGCTGCAGGAACATCTTTTCTTTTAAGAGTGCTCCTCTGCAGTGGACAGTGGCAAACTGTTAACTCCATAACTGCCATCAATATAGTTTTTCACTGTATTTTTGCAGAAAGCAAATGCTTATCTTTCACTTAAAAGGAATGCACAAAAAATGGAAAGACAGCACAAAGAGTTACTAACTGCACTTAAGTTCTTTGTTTTGTTTCTAATTTTTTGCAGTACAATGGATTCTATTCAGAGCAAACGTGAAAAAACAATAACAGAGCAACCTGGGGAAAAACAAACAAACAAACCAACCCACACCACATTAAAAACTTACCACATATCTGCAGCTAGTCCAAGCGGTTCATAGTTTACTATTTCTGGAGCTGTAAGAAAAATATAATCAAACACCAGCAACTGAGGTAACAAATTTTCACCAGGCTGAATTGAGTAGCAGGTCAACAATTACCAAGAGGGAGAAAGGATAGCATGCACTGTTAATAGTTTATAGCCCTAACAGCAATTCAAATTCACAGGTATCCAGAATAGATTACATAGAGTAGCTTGGAGCATAATACAACTCAAGAATAAGCGTAAAGATGATATTATACACTAATTACAGTGCAAATTGTAACAAATAATAAATTATATCACCTCCCAAGGATACTGTTACCCCTAGAAGTCTGAGCTTTTGTTTTCTTTTGAACTGGTGCCATTAAAGCTCATTTCGAGCGGCCAGTCAGAAACAGCCCTTGGGCAAAACACTGACATTACATGCCAGACTACACTGCTACTCATGTCAAACCCTATTATCTTTACTTGAAACATTTCCTCGTTGGAAAACATCTCCATATGAGATTGCATGCAAGAGAAAAGACCAAGGTGAGGTAGGGAGATTAAAAAGGTGTTTGTAACAGTTGTGCTTAACTGGAATATGAATTACAATTCTCTCCCTGCTCCCCAAAACCTCTAGTTGAAACTAGTAGAAAGGAGTAGGATTAACCAAAAACCCATGCCAGACAAATTAGAATTATGATCAGTAATAAAAAGAGAATCACGTGAGAAAATGTAGGGGGAGGCGAGGGTTTTGTACTCAGCAGGTGTACAGTGTGAGGCAGTTTTATCCAGAAAGCAGTGACAGAGATTCCCGTGTAATTGTGTACTACAATGCAGAGAGCTTACTTGTCACAGGCAGCGTAAAAAATTGTAATTTTTATTTGCAGGATCACACAATCTCAATCCTGAATTTACATCTCTGAATATATATTTGGCAGCAACATGCTCTCACAGGAGTAGCACATCTGGTTTTTAGAAAGCACCTTTCGCCTATTCCAGAAAAGAAAAGTAAACCTCTAGATTTAGGTCAGCTTCATACAAATGAGATTGAAACTACCTCTATCCCTCACTTCTTAACTTTGAAAAGATGTCTCAGCTTCTTCATGGAACTCGCAGTCCGAGACAAAGGAACGGGTCACTCACCTACAAATTCTGGAGTTCCAAAAATGTTTTTAAATTCAACTCCATCTTCTATTTCATGCGCCAGGCCGAAGTCAATGAGTTTGATGTGTGGAATAGGGATATTCTTGTCTAGAAGCATAATGTTTTCAGGCTAAAAGTAACAAAAGATAGATCTTTGTTATTATAATATTAATATCTTGGTAAAGTAACAGTTCTCAAATGCTTTTTTATCTTCACATATACAACACTGTAAAACAAGAAACACATATCTGTGCCTAACCATTTACAATTCATTCTTTTGATAAAGGGATGACAACTGTGAAATTTGACATCATTGAATGGACCAGCATTTCATAAAAGCAAAGCAAATCTAATTAGAGTAATACTTTTCTTTCTTTTAATTTTATCTCATGCAAAATCTGCCTTTCTCCATCTTTCTGTTAGCACTCCTAAGTTTATTTTCGTGATGATGGCTATTGCCAGGATGAAAACATGATACCCTTGTTTTCACAACGAGCCAGAAGTTTTTTACACAACTGTCTGTACTTCCCTAATTTGACAAAATATGCCACTAGATTATCGGCCCAGCAACACTGTGATATAACACAAAGGTGAAGCTCAGTTTATCTTGTCCTCTCAAACCAGAAAATATATCTCTGGCCCGCAGGCCCTCCTGGGAAGATGTCACATGCTGACACCCTGGATTTCCCTCAGATACAACTGGCATACACACAGCAGCAGCTAGCAGGTAGCTGAAGCAACGCAGAGACAGAGTGCCATTGCTTGATCCTGAGGGACTGCTGCATCACTGAATGTTTTGACTGATAGCAATTTTACTCATCTGTTCTTGGACTTTACATTGGGAAACCTCACTATTTCTGCCCAGTTGTCTCTACACTGTATTCTAACCCACTGGAAGATGTCTTATTATGTGCCTCTTGAGGGATTCCAGTCACATCTGAACCTACTTAGGGAAGGAAAATGCTCTTCTCTATGACTGAGTTGATAGCTGCAACAACAAGGCCAGGAAAGATTGAGGATTTACTGAACAGTCCAAAAAATGCAATGGGTTGGGATCAGGGGTTCTAGCTCATATATGATAGCAAGCTACTGAAAGAACATGTAGCATTTCTCACAGCACTGTGGGGAAAAGCTGAAGCTAGAACTGTGAAATTAAAGCTAAGTTTTCAACCACGGACATTGATTTTCTTTACCAGACATAATGGATATTTCATAAACTTACTTATTCAACTACATTTCTCAGCTTTAGTTACTCCCTACCATGGCCCTATTTCACAGGTTTCCAAGTAAACTATGGGTTCAATTTATCTCCCATAAAGAGGTTTAATGCACTAATTTGTCATAACCTAATCATAAGCTCAAGAGCAACAGTGAGGCAGTTTGATTCCCGGCTGGCAGCTGCCTGGCCTTTTCACAGCAGATCCTAACGTGGAAGCAGCTCCTGCTAACACACGCTCTCAGTCAGCGCTGCACTGGGAAAGGAGGATATGAATAATTTATTGTCATAGTCATTGGACCAAGAATATTTTAGCCTCAGGCTAACAAGTCTGTTTTTATTCCATGGATCTAGGGCATATGTGTTCATCCCAGACACATGATGTAAGCTTGTTTAGAGCAGACAGAACAGGTTGAAACGGCAAAAAGTCACAGTCACTGCCTCTTGGACTGTTTTATTCCCTAGGTGGTATAAGTCACTGTAGCTCCACTGTAGTCAATGGAGCCCTGTCAAGTGACAATATAATTATGAATCATCCTCTATCTAATCAGATCACTGCTTAAAAATACATGTTTAATTTAACACTAGCAAAACTCCAAAGCCAGTCCTTTAAAACTCAGGAGAGTTATTCTGTAAATATGTTTTTGGTCATTTGATATTCATTATCAGTGAAATGATTCTTTACTTACCTTTTATGATTTCTATCTTGTATTTCCTGTAAAATCTTCATTGACCACCTAACACTACCGGTATTAAGTATCAAAATTAGTAGCTAGACATCAGTACAGAAGAAGTTGCACCTATATTCTCACAATAATTTTATGCCACTGGATATTATACTCTTTTCTAATGCACAGTGAAAACTTTCGGTCTTTGGCTTCTAGATTCATGTATTAATTTCAAAATCAAGTGCACATCCTTTGTGTGTTCACATATCTACGCTTTTTCACATGTGGATAAGTGCATTTTGAATGTATTTCTGGAAGCAGCAACATTTGAGGCACAATTCAGTGCTACAGTTCTGTAGCTGTGAATCTGCTACTGAGAAAGCCCTTTCTTCAAGTCTGAAGAGTTTCATTCCCAAGGACAACAGACTCCTGGCTTCAAAGAATTAGGTATGCCACAACCAAAAATAGAGAGAGAGTCTCTTATATTCTCTAGGCCAGCTGTACGGATACCAAAGTCAAGGACGATAGCTATGGGTGGCACCTGATATGGTAAGAAGAGAGCTCTGTGTGATGTGCTTTCAAGGCCCTAAGTAAGAAGCCTTTCTCTTAACCAAACAGCCCTGTATGACACATACTCTTCATGTAATTCTAAACACAGTGGGGACTGGAAGCAGCAACAGTTGTTTGTAGCTGGACCTGTCCCTCCTCTTTCTAAAAATGTGTTTCTTCTGTACTTCATTCAGAAGTTCATCATAATTGTTTTTGATGGTTTGTTTCTTTCTTTTTTTTTTTTTTTTTTTAAACAGCATGCTTTGGATGATACCACAAATGCAAGCAGCTGAAGGGTGAAGACTTAAAATTTCTTTTTCTCAGACATTAAATATATAAGCCCATCCAAAAGTTACTATAGGCTTGATAACGAGGATTGTCTTCCTTGGAGCACTCAGCTGTGAAGTGCATTTAAAATGGTCTTAACTACTAAGTTAGGCATGTTATCAAATACAGATATCTAACATACTGTAGAAGGTACAGTCCGTCATTAAAAAACAGTAACAACAGTAAGTCTAAATCAGCATCTTTACCTTTAAATCAAAGTGAGCAATTTTCTTAGAGTGAAGGTAATTCACACCATCCAAAATCTGCTTGATGAATCTCGTTGCTTCCTCTTCACTCAAAGATTCTTTCTGTGCCAGGAAGTCAAAAAGTTCTCCTCCAGAAACCCTGCAAAACACACCAGAAAACATCCTGTTATCCACTGCATTGTAAGACATAAAATAAATAAAGTAGCAAAAAACCTGCCTACAGCTAGAAAAAGGGCACTCTTGCAGACAATCTAGAGTTCTGTGTTCTGGTCCTGCATATGTCAAAACTTCCTCCTGGCTTCAGCTCTCAACCTGGCAAATTAAGGACTAGATTTCCCTAACTCACTGATGCTGCAAGGTTTGGTCATTTATAATCCTCAATGAATCAAAAGAAGGTACATTGTGAATCCACAGACAGGTACATATTTCAATAGGTAGACTTTGATGTTAACCACTTCAACTGCTATTCTTCAACATTTTCACTTCGGATGAGAGGGAGAAAATAGAACAAGTTGTAATAGTCCACAAGTATTAACAAATTACTTCTCTTATTGGTTGCCATCAGAAACACAAGGCAATAAGATCTGCTGACAGAATCTCTTTTCTTTCCAGAACAGCCATTACACTGTTCTAATACAGATTCTTCCCTGACATAACTGACAGGAAAGCATTTTGTTTGTGCTGGATATTTGAAGAAAGCAGATCGTAGCAGGTTGGAAGGTACATAAAACTCTTTTCCCAAATCAAAGAAGTTACTATGAATCTTTACATGAAAACTGAAATACATTCCATGCATATTTAGTACATAAAACTTCTATTTTCATTTTTATGCCTTGTTCTAAGAGCTCCAGTGCTATTTTTCCCCATATTATGAAACAAGATAATCTAGATTTTGAATTGGGCATTGTTTGCAGTTGTTTATGCTTATATTTATTGTTTACAGTTGTCACCATCATTGATATAATTGATTTATTCTCATTCAAATGTACTGTTAGGTGCAACCGCAAGGCGGTTGTTGCTGTTGAGTTCAGGTGTACCACCCATCTGTGCTCACCATGCAGAGTGCAAGCACAAGACCTGAGTGATCCAACATTTTAGAAAACAAGCTTTTGGCCCTGTTGTCTAATGAAACACCTGTAAAAGAACTGACAGGTTCAAATGCTTTGAGGTAACCAAGTGCTGTGACTCACAGACAAGTTAGATCACTCTGCACTGCAGTGGTCTTTCATACAATCATTCCTCTGATCCCAGGCTCCTACACAACACTGGTGGTGACAAGATGGTGGTTCCCTACTCTGCCTCTTCCATAACAAACTACTGTGGACAGCTACAAAAACTGCAAGGAGAAGTCAACAGCAAACAAGAACAATGTGTCAAAAGCCACAAAGACACTGGGTTTTCTCTTAGCTTCTACTGTCGCTGTGGGTGACAACATACCTTATGTTCCAAAGGCAGAGACAGAGGGCCTATTTTTTTGCTCCCACATAGTCAGAAACTTTATGAGCAACAGGACACTTCACCTGGGCAGAGGTCCCAGGTGCTTTAATTGCTACAGCTAAATGGCTGACAAACAAAATTGAGCTTCTCTGACCTAGGAATATTGCAACTGCTGTCTCTGGATGCTCCCTTCTCCATCCTACTAATCTCAGTTACTCATCCTGTGAGACTCTTACTTGATCTCTGATTTTCTTTTCAGGTGACACATACCAAGGGTCTCAGCACTGCCATCAGTATTGCTGGGCAGGCTTTGTTTTACCTTGTGCGCTTCAGGAGCCAGGGAACACTGCCTCCTTTCCTTACTGTAGTAGGTTTAGGGGCCTTGGTTCATTATTTTAAAAATTATTGCAGTTGTCTGTGACAAGCCAGTAAAGAATCTGCAAGTAAAACCTGGTAGTCCCTTGATGAAATCTGTGTACAGAGAGCAGGCAAGACCCATTTCCTTAATGATTTCTATTCAAACTGCACTTAAGCAATCACCTCTGGCAGGCATTATGTCCCAGTCATCAGGAAGCCAGCTGTACTGGGGTACTTTCTTGTACTCTTCTGGAATGTAACCATGTCGGCACACTGTGCTCTCTTCCTCTTTACCTTGTAAAATATCTCCTTGGTAATTATTCCTAAAGGTGGACTCCTTAATCAGGACTAAGAATAAAAAACTTCCCTCCTGGGCCAGACCGACAGCCCACGTAGCCCAGTCTCCAGTCCTCCAGCACCAGCAGAAGATACTGCTGACTGAGAACACTCGAGCTGAGCCACTTCATAAAAACCATTCCCTTCACCTTCTCCTGGCACTGAGGCCTGGCCAAGGATGTGAGTGGATACCTTCCTGCCTGGAGGAAACTGGCAACTTTCTTTTGAGGAATCTCCTTTGCTACACAAAGGAATAGCAGATAATTGTTTAGCCGCCCAGACTGGAGGTACTTAATTCTCTTTCTCTCTTGCTGCTCCCAAGAGTGGGGGTTAGCTGCTCAGGGCACCCCAGGACTTTTGCCCCAACAGCAACCTCAGCAACATCCTGAGCAACCAGCTACACCTAAGGCATCACTGAAGAAACTGTGGAGACTGCAAGAACAAGAATCACAGGAGATTTAATTGCAAGCTCCTTGCAGCATTTTCCCTCTTCTCTCTAGTTCATGCTAACCTTGAATCAGGCTAGGCAGAGGGGACTTCCAAGGTACAGAATACAAAATAAAAATAAAAAAGGAAACCAAAAAAAGATTCAATGTGCAAGGATGGGCAAACCATGCCCTTGCCAAACTGCATGTAACAGCAGCGGACTTGGCAATGCTCTTCCTGCTCTTGAACAGGAGAAACAGCACCTGTAGAATCAACCCCTATGTAAAGAAGAAATAGTCTTGCCTGTGCCAGCATAGTGAGTTTGGAAGAGGGTCAACGTATTAGCCAAACCCTCTTTTAAACACCAGGGCAGCTTCTTCAATTAATCAAAAATACTGGGAACATTCTTTTTAAAGATGAAGTCCATTGTAGCTTAACGTAAGATTAGTTGGCCAGGTGCTGTAACACTTATTTTAATAAACTGCAGGGAGTATGAGACTGATAACAGTGTCAGGAGGAGAGATCATCTGTTTAGAGAGAATTTAATTATCTTTATTAGCAATTATCATAATCCTCAATCTGTATATAGCATCTGAATGCAATGGCTTTAATCAGGTCAACAGTCTTTTGCACCCAGACTTTTAAAAAGTGCAATAAGCAACAGCCTTGACAATAGGACAAAACATGTAGGCCATGTGAGAACAGGAAAAAGCAGAAGGTAATGAAACAGGAGGTTCTTTTAGCACAAAGTAGCTGCCAGTCAGAAAAAGCAGTTCCTTTCCTGTCTTCCAGTGCATGGCTAGAGACACAAGCATTTGGCCCTAGACATATACTTAAAAATTAACAGATGCTTATCATCACTCATATGCCATCTGCCAGCAGTCACATCAATCTCCAGGAATACTCCTTAGCCTAAATGCCAGCTCCCCTGGAAAGCTAGTGGGTATTTCATCTCACTCGGGGATCAAAGCCTGGATTCCATACACAAGGTTGAGACAGGTGCCCTAAGAAACCTATGGTCTACGTAACTTCAGCCATGGTGTCTCTGTATTTCATGCTTCATACATACAGAAAATTTGCATCTATTACTCATTACCTAAAAACTGTAGTAAGTAGAAGCCTCATGCTGTCTCCTTGCTGGCAGCTTTACTTTAGTACCATGAATTGACAGAAAAAGGATATGTCTTCTGCAGAGCTCCTTGAAGACTCAGAGCTCTCTGAACTAGATGATACGGATTCCACAAAAGAGAAGGACACAGCCCAAAAAAAAGCTTAAATTGATCTGTTTCCCTTCACTACATGACAAATTTCATCCCCTTAGGCCAAGACCATAGATTCTGACCAGCAAAACTTCATTTCTGTTCCCGAGTACAAGCACACAATTCTATTCTCTGCTTTGTGTGATAGCGTTCAGCTTTTCCCTGGTTCTCAGTGGAGATTAGGAAGGCTAAGCCACTCAAATACTGCATATGCAAATTTATATCTACGTGTAAGTTAATTTACATCCCTTTCAACTCCTTAGGTAGACCAACAGCACACACTATGAACTGTACAGAAGGAGATGCTTTGGATATAGGTTTGTATGATCATCTGTGCACACAGAGTCACTCACTTCTATTACAGTCCTGATCCTTAGCCATGAAACACCTGGATTGGTAACAAGTGCCCAGATTAATTCAAATTCATTATCCCAGTATAAATTTGGGTATAACACGGTGGAGTCACTTGGTGCCTCCCCTGTTTCATTTCTTGAAAAAGGGAAATAATTTTAGCATGGCAGGCGGTTTTTTACTCAGTAACTGACACTAGGCAACTGCACAGTTTTCTTTAAATTATTCAAACTAACACATCACCATTAACACTAATAAATTTGGGGACATCCAGATTCTCGACTGCGCTCAGCTGCCAGTGCAATGTAGAGGAGGAAGTGACCTTTCTGTGACCTCCCAGCTGCTACAAGTCAAATCTAATATGCATCAGAATGGCTGGCAAATAGCACTGAGAACAGAAAGCCAAACAGCAGCAGCACAAAACTTGCCCCTCCCAGCTTTACAGTGAAGAATTTGAAGGAGTGAGTGACCATCTGCATGGTGCTTACTGGCCAGCTCAACCTATAACACCACAAGAAAGAGGAAAGAAAAATGAAGTGAGCATTCAGTGGCCATGTATGCTTCCTCCAAGGTTCACGTCAGGGCAGCACTAGGCAGACATGAGGTAATCCCTCTTAGTAAACTGTTTTCAAGTTGACAACACTCCCTGGCTCAGTAACAATGGCCTCAACTGATGTTAAGGTGCACCTGTATCCCCAGGGCACATGGATGAACTGGGGGGGGCCTGTTTACCAGCAACCTCATTCACTTCTCCTGCCAAGATCACGAGGCCTGAGAACACAGCTCCATTTTACCAGTGCCTCTACAGCCCCTTCCGGTTCCCATTTACCTCATTCTACCCTGAGGACAGGAAGTGCCCTTACTCACAGCTCAAGGATGAGGACGACATCCGTCTTGTTCTCATAGATGTCATGCAACTTGATGATGTTGGCATGCAGAATCTGCTGCAGAATAGCAACCTCCCGTTCGATTTCCTCACGCCTCACTCCACGACGGCTGGCCCGACTCTGACGTTTCTTAATGAACTTAGCAGCATACTCCATACCGGTGCTTTTTTCTCGACATTTCTTCACTATAGCAAACTGGCCACTGCAGGACAAGATAACAAAAAATCTCTTAAAGCTTTCATATAATCACAGCTTCCCAAATAAGCCATTCATACAGCAACCTCCGAGCTAACACTAGTAGCCATACAAGCTAGTTCTTCGTACAATAGTGAGGACTGTCAGAATTCTGCAGTTAAAGTCACTAGAGCATAACAAGGTAGTCTCCTGCTGTGTCTGAAATTTAGCGAAACCAAGTGTCTGACAGGAAGGGAGGACAGATACTACAATCTCTAAAAACAGTTTGTGTTTAAATGAACAAGATCTGTCTTAAAAGATTCTCACTCCTTTGTTGGGTAACGCTTAAGGCATTCAAGTCTGCAACACACCACTGGATGTTCTGAAAGGACGCGCATGAATTGAAGCATTTCCCTTAAGAACAGGAAAGAACTCAAAGGATTGATAACCCTTTGGAAATGTAGAACTGGCCTCCAGTAACCAATTTTCAAATAAGAGAATGGTTTATTCACATTTCGGACTTCACTTGATAATTTAGCTTTAAGTGTAACTACAGTAGGTGCAGCTTTCTCACTGCACCTCAAGGATAAGGAATTTTCCACTGTACCAAAGAGTGAAGTGGCTTCATTCAAGTTTAAAAGGCACGTAGCTGCCATTTCCCAATACATTTTTCCTCACTGAGGCTCCTAAAGTAAGATTCTAGTCCAGCTGAAATATTTTCCCCTTATTTTCTTAGAGGGAAATGCTTGGAGTTCAGATCATTAACTCAAATAACAGTAAGCCTGCAGGTTGCAGCCTTATGTCAGTGGTGAGAACCTTTCAAGATGAGACAGTTTTTACTGACTCTTCAATGGGAGCAGGGGACCCTGCTTTGTTCTGCTTCCTTTGAGCCTGCCTTTCTTCATCACGCCCTTGAGAGGCACTGCTTGTACTTAGAGAAGGACCATCTCCACAAAGTTGATGTTCCCTCCTTCCCAACTGTCTTCTGGGAAAAAAAAAAACCCTGTAATCAAGTTGAGACATGTTTGAAAAAAACCCCCCTGTAATCAAGTTGAGACATGTTTTATCAAAATTCAGAAAGATAGGTGGCCTACAGCTAAAGCAGGATTTGAGTAATAAGAATTCTAGATACAGCAAGAATATGGAATCCAGAGGATTCTTTTTCTCATCCTATCTGGAAGGGAAAAAGGCAACTGTGTTCCGTCTTAGAAATGTTTAGTCACACTAAAATCATCACAGACGTATGAACAAGGAAATTAATCTTTTACTACCTGTTTGCATGTAGTCTGCACAGAACATGTTAAGAGAGCTACTTCTATCTTACAGAAGTTAAGGAAAAGGATGGTCTGTAGCTGAAGTACTTGGAAGGATTTGAGGGATCTGAATTCTGCCATGAACATATTGTACACCCTTTAGTAATTCACTTTTGCCCCATCAGCAAAACAGGAGTCTTTCTTCCACACAGCCTACGGATACTTGGACATTATTTAGCACAAAAGTGTCAGTTTGCTGCTACTGTAACAGGAACATGAACCACAAACAGTGCTATGCCATGCAAAGTAATAGGCTTTTGTCCAAAGTCACTCCAAAAAGCAGACAAAATTCACACTTCAACAGAAACACATTCCTTTTCATGAAGGATCACTTGGCAGATTTACTTACACACCTGTAGCTTTTTAGGTTTGATTGCAATTTGCAATACTGAAATGCAGCAAAGTGCAGTGGGCATATAGATTTATAAATATATTAACTCCTTAGGTTGATTAATGAAGATAACTTCAGACTAACAAATATTTAGATATGTGAAACTCGTATGGTGTGAGGTTTCATCACAAACTAAATTTCAACTAGTCTTTACTAAAAATTGTCTTGTTTGGATATAAACACTCTCCGATTCTAAAGTTATGCTTATATATTAAAAAAATGAAAGTTAAAAACTGACAGGTAAAAAAAACCCCAAAACCTAGGTTAAAGCACAAAAGCACTGAGGTTAATTATTTCAAAGAAAACTGATGCGGACTCACAGCTCTTCAACTCGAGTAACAATGAGGAGTAAGGATGTTTGGTCTTAACATATACTTAGGTCAGACCAAACATAAATCAGGTCAGTCCACTCCATTCAGGATGAGTTTCATTCACTACTCTCTCTCATTGTTCAATAGGAAGCCTAATATTTTCACTGATTCAGTGAATTCAGTAACTTTCATACAAAGTATTAAACTACATTCATTTTTAAATAAATATGTATGTTCTGATGAGCCTTCTTGTACCTAATGGTACTTCAGAATTTTTCATGACTTTACCTTTCCATAACTGTTAGTGCAGACTTGGACATAATAATGTGTAATGCACACAACAAAATGGGACGCTGATTTCGAGCTGGTGGAAAAACAAGTAGGTAGTGGGGAAGCAGTGGCAAGAACTGGACATAATGATGTGTAACGTACACAATAAACTGGAACACTGATTTTGAGCTGGTGGAAAAACAAGGAGGTAGTGGGGAAGCAGTGGCAAGAACAACCGTCAAGGACAATTACTCTAGTAGCAGCATTCAGAGATTGCATCTCCTAAGTCTGAGAGCAGGCTGCTGCTGGCAAGTCTTGGAGCACTATCTCTGCAATACAATCTACAAGAGTACGAAAGGAAGGAAAGGTTGACTGCTTTTGTTTGGACACTAGTTAAAGGACCCCACAGCTCACCTGAGTACCTCTGAGATTTCAAGTAGCAAGAACAACTTATTACCACCCTAAGCCTCTTCTGCAAGAAACTAAGCTTAGGGTTACTTCTTGTTATTTATTTTTCCACTGCTAGATTACAGGTGAGAATTATCAAACTCACTTCTAGGAGAGGGAAAAAAAAAAAAGACCAGACCACAGAATCCACCTTGCAAATAGGCCATGTATGTACTGTTACAAACACTACCACAGTGGTGAAGCATGCCAGAGAGCTGGAGAATTGAGCCTATGGATAAGGCCATGCACTTCAGTCTGCTTTAAGTGTGCAGTGCCTCTTGTGATAACAGTGCCATGAAAAACTGGCAAGCTCTGAAGACAGATCAGGACCTTCAGTTAAACAGAGCCAGAACTACTGCTTCATGGAAGCTGCCTTTGGTTTTGGCAACTTGGTATCAAAGGTGGGGTGGGGGGTGGGGGGGTGTGGTAAGCAAGAAGAGGCTGTTGGCTGATACCTGCAGAATCTTGGTGATTTACAGGCAAGTAACCTCAGCTCAAATCCACGCTCTGCGTGGATTTTCAGAGTAATTGGAATGAAAACCATGGAAACTTTAAGTCTACCATGTGTACTCCATACCCTACACCAAGCATTCCTCAGTCAGAAAAGGCTCAGGTTTTATCAATGAATATTGGGCAGAATCATACTTCTGACAAAAACATCAAAAACATTCCAAACACGCTCATTAAGTGCAACCCCCTATGACTACTCTGTTGAAGCACTGAGCTGTTACTGTTTTCATTATTATTATATCCTTCACTGGTTTGGTAAATGAGAGATGCCAGTATAGTTAGAATTTAAATTATGCAGAATACACAGCAATTATACTCAGAACCTTATAATTACGTAAGATACTTAGTACTTCATTAACACAGACGTCTGGTTGGAGTCTGTCTGAAACCTACAAAGGCAAAGAAATTAAAAACTAAGCCTATCCCTTGGTGCTCGCTTGCTCTCAAAAGCTCACACTCCAGGTCAAAGGCAGCCTCTTGTTTCAAAGGGTTCAGACAATGCCAGACAGCCTCAAGTACTACTTTTTGGATTTAATTTTCTTACATATCCTAAACACTTCTCAGGAGAGAGGTAGGAACAGATGGGACAAGTGTACTTATCCCTTTATGAATAATCAATCACAAATTGAAGCGACACTGCAGCCATTTGTCAAATCCATTAATTCAGTCACAATTCTGCCTCCTGATTTTACCATTACATACAAACCCCAGAGAACCTGACAATGAAATTCCTGCAAGTTCCCAAACTTGCCTTAAACATTCTGCTAGAAGAGTTTGTTCTGTAGTGCTGGGAGCTGTTTATGTAAAACATCGTGGGTTTCATGGGTTTTCTTGTTTGTTTGTTCATATTTTGCAAGATATGCTTCTTATTTGGTCCAGAATTTCCAAAGAAACATGGTACAGTTGCTGTGTTTGCTTCCTTGAATTCCCTCTGGGGATATAAATTTTGCCAGCAAAGTTCAGGGAGACAATATTATTTTATGACTGCTCATTATGGGAATGAACACAGTCACTTTTGCATTTAAAAAGTCCAACGATACTGTGGACTTTACATTTTTGTTTACTTAAAAGCTTACAAAAATAATAATGACACAGCACAGGGATTCTCATCTCCTTCTGACATACTTACAGTCTGGGGCAACTGTTCATCGCATTACCCCTTCCTTGTAATCACTATTTCCCTCCTGCATGTGTACCCACAAACACATCCTCTACCCACTCCTGTCCCAGTCATTATGCCATTTCCTTTATCTCTTAAAAACAGCCTTTCGTACAGTCTTTACTGAGAAAATTTGTGACTGAGTAGAAGAGGTTGCAAGCCACAAAGAAAGAGATGGATGCAGTTTCTTCATCGAGGCCATTTAGGACCATTACAATATAACTAGCCATGACACCTAGCATAGGGTAGCATATAGCTGTACTTTTCTACCAGGCAGAATGAACAGCTCATGTGACAGCCATAAATCTATGAAAAAAGAGGATGTCTCACTGGTACTTTGCAACCACAGCCAGATGCACTTTGTATTTCTTTTAACTATAGAGCTTGTAGAATCAAGGACCAAGACAACAGCATTTCCTTACCTCCTAATGCGCGTAAGAGTCAACAGCATCAGCTTCCCAAATCTTGCAATATCGACCACGCAAAAAGCAGAAGAAAAGGAAGTATGCGTCTCTGACACAGAAGTTGATAGCACCGAGAAGTAAAGTCCTTTATTTAATTTCACATGGGGAGTCTGTGGCTAATCTTAGACTTGAAACTAAATTTCACAGTTCAGACATCCAAATTTCAGCCAAATGACTGCCAAAATTGATGGGTTTTAGTATATGGCTGAAATGAAGATGTCTTGGCTCATAAACAGCAGTATTTACAACATATCCAAGATAAGCTCAGAGGCTGACACTTCCTACATTTTTTCTTTTTTTTTTTTTTTTTAATAAGTGAAGTTTGTTCCCTTTCACAAATATTTTGGATAGCTACACAACAGCCTTGTCACAGATTCAACTTACGCTGTTCTTAATTATGGTAACAACTCAGGAGTATAAACAATAACAGCCACAACCTGTCAGTTACAATATAATTAGGTACAACATCAAATTTGTCCATCATGAGTAAGGGAATTTATCTTAGCAATGAAGACAACCTACTATTGTTACTATAATCTAGGAGATTTGTCACTAAACAACACCACAGAGACAATATTGCTGGGTGGCTTTGGAGTCTATTTTCAGAAGCATGCTTTAGAGTTCAGCTTACTTCATTGTTGTGCAGTTCAGGAGAGGATCTGGAAAGGATGTGGGGAAAAGAGAAACTGGGCAATGCAGACTAACAGGATAACTTCTTACTCTTTTTTCAAAGTTTATTTTTAATACTGTCTCTGGAGGGAAATGCTCTGGAGCAGCATTTGAGTTGAGAGAATGACAGAAGTGCAACCTGCCAGTTTTGACTGCCTCAGTGTGTAACAGCGGCATTGCTGCAGAGCATTAGCATACAGAGCCTTTAAGCAACTGTTTGTATAAGCATGGGTTTATACAAATCTTCTGATATTCCAGAAACAACATATCACTGAGTAGCTGTCATAAGCCACTGAAAACACGTAAACAAAATAGGGAAATTTAAGTACAGATTACCTGACTCCAATCAAGTTCTCTGAGGCCAGAGAGGGGAGAAGTCAGGAAGCTGTTTCTGTCTGTCATTTGAGAAAAGCAAACCATTTTTTCCCCAAATAAGAAACATGCGTTCCCTTTCCTCATGTTCAGTCTATTTAGTCATGTTCCATCCATATTAATCCTAATTTCAGTCATTAAAGAATTTTTAAAAGGAGGATTTTAATTTTTTTTTTTTTTTTTTTTTGGTGAGTTTGTTTAGTTTTTAAACGCTGATGTTCTAAAATATATGGTATTTTACATCATGACAACAGATACACTTTACACTGACATATGTTTTCAGGGAGTTCTTTGAGAAGTAAGTGAACCTGGAAACGGACAGTGCTCTGGCATTCTGCCAGTCAAGAGGTGACACTCAATTCCCCAAGTGAGCCAGGACAATTTACCTGCAACAGATTTGCATGGGATTTTAGGCAGCAACCTCCTACTGAGTTTAATGGTAATTAGGTTCCTCACACTTGATGGAAAATAACACCTTAGTCTTTCTGTACTTAATTTCCTAAAGTCTGTAAACCACAGGTAATGCTGCTGGAAAAAATGAAATGAAATTATAAGAGGTAAGCATAGAGGTGGCCCTACAAATTCATTTCATGTCTCTATACATTATTAGAATTACAACTATAATTGTTCATGTTTGTATTCAGTAGGTGTTCCTGCACAAGAACACATGACCAGAAAGGAAGCTGAAATAAAACCTAACAGCATCTCAAGCAGTCTTTTCACTGCCTAGATGCATTACTATGAATGCAAGATAGTTTAACCCTTCTTTTCACAGACCACCTGTAAACTCAGCTGGGGATCTGAGGATTCAGTTGGGATTCCTTTTATTTCCCATTTGGGAGGTGTTTGCTTGAGGCTGGAGTCTGCAATGAGAGGCCAATAAGCTCAGCAATGCCAGCAGTATACAGACAGGCTGCTGGAAGGGTGTAACCATGGACTATTGCACAGAGCAGAACTCTTACTTTATTATTACTTTTATTCAGTAATACTTTTTCTGCTCAGTAATACACAGAACAGAATACAGTAATACTCAGTAATAATTTAAAAATATTTTTAATACTATTATTTACAGAATAATAGATATTTATGGCACCGTTCAAGTAAAAAATACACAGGTTTTTATCTATTATTCTTAAATATCTATTATTCTTTTTTGATATTGGTTTTGACCTACAGCAGATGTAAGGAAGTGAAAAATTTAAAAAAAAATATTTTTTAAAAAAAAGGGGGATTGTTTCTTCTTTTTGTTTGAGAAGAACAGAAAACAGCAATCCAAAGTATGGCAAGCTAGAGCAGAATGAACGTGGTAATACTGACATCAACACATTTGGGACCGCTGCACCAGACGGAACAGTTCCTTGAACCAGAGTGGACACAAGCAAATGCTTGATTCCCCTTGATCACCCTCTCCCTCACACGTTTTGGTGCTGCTTACTATGTTTTAACAAGGTTGCACAGAGGTCTTCCTAACCTACTTGAGTTTGTGCTCAGATGTGCACTTGTCTCCAGGCTGCAGCTGAGTCAATGAAACCAAGGTCGGTATGCCAGCCAGCTGGTTGTAACAGCGTAATTACATCCCAGGCCTCCAAGGATACTTCTCTCAGCAGAAGTCTCAAAGCCATACAGTGTGGGAAGGCAACAAAACTCAAGGTGATTGCAATTCAGAATTATATTAGACACTGGGAAGGTAAAGACACACTGGAGAACTTCTACATTTTTGAATGATCCTGTTTAAATGGCTTCCTTCCCACACACTGAGGAAAATCAGCTCAGTCAGAAAGCAGGGCTTCCTCAGGCACGTCACTCCCCCATCTACCTTACAGTGATACCCTGTAAAACGGCAGTCGTACCCATGTGACAAAACTAGATGGTGCTCACTTGTGTTTACATCCAATAACAGACACAATTCTGATTAAAGATGATTTTCTGTAGAAGAGTAGGGTAAGTGCTTCAGCCACGCACCATCCTTCCCCACTGCCAAAATATGGTCTATATATCTCAAGGCAAGTTTTGGGGCACATCATCATACACAAGGCACCATATCATAAAAAGCAACAGCCTCCTATAGGAAGAAGTTTACAGGAAAACTGAAAAAAAAATGAGGTTTCACAATGTAAGAAGGTGTCCACGGTTTGAATAAAATAATGAATTTTAAATTTGCCCTTTTTTCTTCACATTTAAGACCTTCATTTGTGGGAATGCAAGCCTAAAATGGTTTATTTGCTATTACAAACCCTACCCCAAACAACAACAAAATGACATAATTCATATATGTGGGTGCCTGTGCTTAGGAAACCAAATCACAGCTCAGAGATCTAATTTTAGGTTTACTAGACTTCGCAAAGTTTGCCAGTTGTTGGCTCTCTTTCTCTAATTGGATGATAAATTATATTTAGTCCCTTGACAGCAAGAAAAAAAGTGACACCCTATCCAGTGTCATCTATTTTCCGAGCTCTGAGTCAATACGATATCTTTAACCCTGAAAGTAATTTTATGTTTACTGACAGCAATCAGTTACTTTACAGTCTATGTCATAAGTCAGCTTCACCGTCTGTTAGCATCACATTGTCCTTTCGTCCTTGAACATGCTTACAGTATCCTTTGCTTTGCTTTTGCATAATCTACAGCTAGAGGCAAGTAAAATTATAAAATCATCTTGTGTACAATCTTAAGTTAATGTACATAAACATAACCAGAGATAACAGTGTCGAGCTAACCTGAATGCAGCGCTTCTCTAGATTCAAGAGGCTGCCTTCAGAGCTCGGACACGAGGGTTTATTTAGTTTCAGCAAGGAAGGGTCATTTATTCTCAGTTACAACAATTGTTTTGTGTCAACAGTTTTTATCATGTCTTTTTGCCTCGATTACATTCAGATTGGTTTTGACTGCATCTTATTATTTTTCCAACTTCTTCACTTCCATTTCTTTTTTCTTGGAAAAAAACTACACTAATAATTTTATCCTTTCAGTCACATTTTTGTTAACTTTCAAGGAAAACCCCTTGAGAATTCTTGTTGAATGCCTTCCTTAAAAAAAAAACCAAACCTCTCACCTGAAAAAGCTGTTTTCCTCTCAGATTTAACTGATTAGAGCAACTGCTCTACGAAACTCCCTAATTTTCATCAAGCTGAACTCTTCCCCCTCTTTCCTTACACTTCAGAGATTATTTCTGTGAGTTGTAAGGGCACTGGCATGCTCTTCCCAGCAGAGAGGACAGGAGTTTGTTGGTCACGTCTTCTACACTCCATGTGTATGCTCTCAGCTCATTTATGACACAGCTCAAAGGTTATGCAAGTTGCACAACATATATGCATAAAAGAACTTCCCTGGAACTTGTTTTCGGGAGGACTGTGGTGACAGCCATACAGAACTGGAAAGGCTTCTGGAAACAGACTACAGCAATAATTTGTAGTATGTTTTATTTTTTGTAGGCTAAACCAGGATTTGGTACAGCAGAAATTTAATCTAAACAGTGAATAAATAGTATGTCCAAAAGAAACTGGAGTATGATGGCTGAAACAACAAAACAGAAATCCTAGCATGGCAAGGTCACTGAAGGGAAGGATCTTGCAGTTTCCATGAGACTTTATGGAATGAAACTAAAAAAGAACCCAAACCTTAATCTGTTAAATACTCTGCTGACAGCTCTTACATCTTCATAAAGAACTTTAAAACCAAAACTGTCACAAATGTCACTGAACTTTCTGTTTAAGATGCAAATAAAAAGTGAGTTTTGATTTGTTTTGGGGTGAGTTTTTTCCAAACAAAATGCAAAGTGGCTATCTCTCCTACAGAAACTACACAGTACCTGCACTGTGGCAGATGCCAGATTATGACACAATGATCTAAAACTTTTCTTAATAGAGAATTTAACAGGAATTTTGCTTGGCTACAAGAAACTGTGCCACCTACTGAATCATCATCAGCATCTCCTGAAGCTGTTAAATGTTTTTGGAAACATCCCAATCACACAGCGACGAGCAATGTGGCTCTTATCAGCTCCTGAGGTTGGAGGAGCAGAGTCTGCAGTGACTGAGCGCAAGCCCAGCAATTCTGTCAAGTTCCTGATAGCCTGACACAAGCATTTTATGTCATCTGAAGCACAAGAATAAAATGCATGACAAAAATTTTTCCCTCCTTATCACACTTAGCTTTTAGATTGAATATCAACTTTTGGAGAGGTACTGAACAGAGTCCAGAGACCTTGGGAAGGTCAAAGCTGACTCATGCTCAGCAGGAATAAGCTGTTCCTTCTGCTATGTGGAACACCACCAGTGCCT
Source organism: Eurypyga helias (assembly GCF_000690775.1). NCBI lineage: Eukaryota > Metazoa > Chordata > Aves > Eurypygiformes > Eurypygidae > Eurypyga > Eurypyga helias. Next base: position 35,099 of record NW_010237905.1, read on the forward strand.
ACGTAATATACATGCAGAAGGTCAGCACACTGTCCCCTTGTGTTTAAAGGCCCAAATCCAGCTAGATATGGACTGAACCTAACATGCCTGGGAGCAGATGAAGTCCTAGAGGGTAGCAGTATTATGGTTAAATTGATTTTTCTCCTTCCCCATGCGTGTAACAGATGGAAATCACATCAGCATTTTAATCAAGGCTTGAGAAAGTGTAAGGGCAAAACCACACACTCCCATTTCACTGCTCTTTGGGGATTCTTCTGGTCTGCCAAAAGAAGAGTTACCTCCTCATCTTATTTAAGCTTTACTGTATTGAAATAAACAATCTCCTCCAGCAGCAGGACAGCACAGAAGCTACATTATTTGTTCCCTCCACTCTTCCTACATAGGAAGCAGAGAAATCAATGAACATTCTCTCTTTGTGAGGATTATAGATCCACAAAATTTGGATACTGAGGTTAACTACTCTCTTACAAAAGCTGTAGAATCTGTAGTAAGTAAAGATTACAAGTCCTGACTTCAGGGTACAGTCACCCACTTATGGTGTAACTGAATTTACACGATGGGCTGTCCAAAACAGGTCAGTGACTCCAACCCAAACACGCAGGCAACAGATAGAAAAGGTTATTTGAGTGATTTTCTACCTCTCCTCTCACCATCTCATCACTGCACATCATGCTCAGCCATTACAAGAGGTTTTCTCTCTGGTTCAAAACCACTGATGCAGAGTTTTAACAATGATTACTAGATGTCACCTGAGCTAAATGAAGCTCGACCATCATCTGCAAGCCCTATTCTGCACAAGTTGTTAATAATCTGTCCAATGCATTGTTAGGCCAGTGGTGAGCTACACTATGTTTATTCTGTGTGTATTTTTACTCATAAGTAACATTTTCCATTTCAAAAGAATGGAATGAATACCACACAGTCTATTTTCTCAGCTGTTCAAATTTCCATCTGCTTTCTACTGCAATGCAAAGTGGAAAATAAAGTTTTATTTTTACAAAAATGGCAAAGTAAAGACCGGGATCAGGCCTAATATTCAGCAGTTAAAAGCATTACTGCACTGAGCTTTCTGAGCACTACCACTGCCATAAGGAATCAAAAAAATCCAGAAATAGTGCCTGTACCAGCCAATTACAATCATAGTGCTGGTGACCAAGTACCAGATGCCAACACTGTTTCAACAGAAGATTCAATATACATCAAACACATGACATAGAAGATTTTTGTACCACGAAATAGTAAGAGGGCTGCTGGTTAGTGTTCAATAATTAAACTTAAATTTTGCATCAAAAGCAAAGACTTGGTTTGTGTGTGTTGGAGGAAAAAATAATCCAAGGTTATTCTTCCAAATTTAAAGAAAAAAATTCAAATCACAAATTTATTGAAGAACAGAGTTAGGGTTCATGTCTGAGAAAGCTCAGGACTGAACTTCTATACATAGAAAAAACATTCCTGGTACGAAGATACTGTGCTATGTGTGTTAAGGGTAAATTTCCCAGCTGCAATCACACCCCTCCATTTACCAGGGAGAGTCCACCTAGCTGGATGACATAACTTCTTATCACAGATTTCCAAGTTCCTCCCCTACAAAGAATACACGTTATCTCTGATTTTTGTTCTTATTACGTAAATAAATATTTACTAGTTACACTGTCAGAACAGCGATCATGTGCCAGGCCCCAAGGTCCCATTACCACTGGTAAAACATTGGATTTGCTGTCCTTCTAAAGCTTCACCCAGAAAAATGGGTGTCACCTTTCCAGTGAGCAGAGCCCATCCTCCACACACAAGGCAGGGGTAAGACAGGAACTCATTGCTGGAGACAGAGGACTACAAGAGGCATGATAGGCCATTGATCAAAGATCTAGCTTGGCTTGAAATCAGCAGGGGCTGAGAAACTTGAGGCTGGATTATACCCAAACTAATCAACAGAAATCACAGTGATTACCAAATTGCATTAAGGCATTGACTGAATCATCTGGAATTTCTTCCTGGCCAGGTTATACAGAATGCAAAAGGAAACAACTTCAACCAAAGTAAACACCTAACATATGCATCTGTTTTGTTCTTTAGCAGAGTGGGTATGTACAGCATGACTTTGCTGAACTGCAATTATACCAAGAAATTAAGAACCATATTCAAAGAGGAAAAAAAAAATCTAACAACCTCTTTGAAGTCCAGAAAGCAAATAAAAACTCCATATATTTAAAAATCCCATCAGAATATGAAACACTCCAAGGAGAAGCAGGAAACAAATGTAATAATTCACACGTTGCCTGAAAGAATGCTACCACCATGAGAAAATATGGAAGCATCCACCACACCACACACACAGTTCTTTGTTCATCCATGTGACAAAAATCAGCTACTACATGCAACACACAAGTCCCCCTGCCCCCACCCCCCAAAACTTCACCATGAAGAGTTGGAACTTAAAAAATTCTAAAGCCTTCAAAACAAAACTAGATTGTTCAGGGAAAGGAGGGGAAATCGGGAGGAATAAGTACTTGCTCACCACAATGGCCTTTCATTTAGCACATCAGTGACACAAAGTACCATTGCTTCCCTCCTGCTCTGCAATGGATGCTCGTAAATTCAAACAGCAGTAGAGAATGAACAGCCACAGAAACTTGGGAGGATTTTTTCCTATATTATGAATAACTTTTCCTACAATAACACATTGATTTCAGTAACCCAGCACCCCCAATGCTAAAAAAATACATATTTAGAGACCATTCATGTCCCTGCGAGATATCCCAGACTCCAAATAAAAAAGCAATAGAGGGGCTGGACACTCATCAGTCTTCAATATTTCTGCAGAGAATAAAATGCTGAAGATTTGGTAATAAACCCAGCATAACTATAAAAACCAACCAACCCACCCCACAACAAGAGACACGAGGAAACAACTAGGTAGTGATCTTAAAGCACATACAGCAGAAAATGCGTCAAAGTGACATACAAACCATCCTCACATGCAGAAAAAAATGTCACAGACTTGCTGTAAAATTAATTTCCACGCTCTAAGCCTGATCCACTCCAATTTAGCTCACCTTTTGGTTAACTCGGGCTTCTAGGAGCTCTGCAGGCACAGGACCCCACAGAAAACAATATGTCAGTACTCTAGTTTCCTCAACTTCAGCAGGCGCTGCTCGTTTTTCTTGTCAGAAGAAAAGCTGTTACGATTTTGAAGACATGCCCAACTGCCTTCCTCAGAGCCCACCATCCTGTGCCGGCAACAAACTGTCTGCATTTCCCAACAGAGAGGAGTTCCAACTAGCAAGTGAACAGAATGCTTTTACTGTTTCTCAGGCATACTGAAAGATTTAGTTTTGATTTCCTATGAAGATCAGCTGATCAGACTATGCATCATGTATCCATACAAGATCTCCGACCTCTGCAGGAAACATAGCAAAGCCAGAGAAAAGCTGAAGAAAGGAGAGGCTAGAGACAGGCATAGCTCCCAGTCACTGAGACAGGCAAGAAACTGGAATGGCAGGGGGTAAGGCTGGCACACGCTTTGGGGGAAGGCAGACCCCTCCCCTACAGTGAAAGGACAATAACAAAGGAAAGGGGCAGAATTCCTTACACAGAAACACCACTCCCAAGGCTTGTCTCTGTTAAGCATGATCTAAGTCCCTGTACCATACAGAGACTGGAGCTGTGGCAGGTAGGACACTGTCTCAGCACACTGCAGTGCCATTCTTGTGCCACCCTGCAGGAACACGCTTTCTCAATGGGCAACATCAGGACACACTTCTGGACAGGCTCCGTGACACTTCCTACCCTCAGCCCCGACCTGACAAGTAACAGTGACATGCCCAGAAGGCACAAATGTCAACAGCTCTCTACAGCCTGGCTGGTGACACACTTGGGTAATAGATTAATGACTCTGTGGTACACCCTTTTATGAATGACACTGCACAGCTCAGAAATTCTAGCATTCTCGGTGCCGCTACCACCACCACCAGTGCTTGCTAGTACAAGAGGAAAAGGCTCCTGAAGGTTTGTACAAGAACTCCGTTTGTCCAGCTAGACAGAACTGTCCATCCAAATGACAAGTCCTGAGACAAGGCTCTCCAGCAAGCTTTATTGCTGCAACTTTCCTGGGAACTATACCACTAGCTCAGTTTCTTCCTTCTCTTGGCCTGTTTTGGCCCCAATTCAAGAGTTTCCATTTGTCTCTTGTTGCCACCTCCCTTCCTGCAAGAACCAGCAGTTGTTTGACCTGCTGCATATTCCCACTAAGTTAACCTTCACTTCCTCACATTTTTCAAGAAGCATTTCCATTGCTATGGCATGCTGTTAGAGTGGTCTGCACGAGTGATTCCTGCAAATGGCTTATGACAGGATCCTCCTCCAAACAGGCAAAACTGTTAACAGCTTTCTTACAAAGGGCATTAAAATCAATGGTAAAGGATGCAGTTTGCCATTACTTGAATAAAAGTGACACTTAGCAACATAAGCTTGTACTTGAGGAGGGACACATTTTGAAAACATTCTATGGAAAATGATTTTTTCAAGTATCTATATTTGATCAACACCTCAGACACAAAAAGAAACTGAATCTGCCAGAAAGTCTGATGCCTTCAGAGAGTGAAAGCATTAAATGCTGGAAGGACTGTATGGAGCACTCCCAAACCACTCAATCTACTGACCTTGGGGAAAGGAGAAAGAGAAGAGAAATTTTTAATTCTTCTGCAGCCCCCAATTACTTTATACCACATTGCTTTCCAGCTCTTCTAGGCTTCCAGACTAACTATTATAACTGAGGACTTTTAAAATAAATGTGCGTATAACTTACTCACCTTCAGTTGTTTAAACTCGCCCTGTCTCTTCCCATAAATTTTTAAATGAAAAAAAAATTAATATTACAATCTTCTATCAATAAGATGTATTATAGATCTCAAAAGGGGGTTTCATTTATTTCAGAATGTTGAAATTTGTTAAATTCACTCTAAAGGCTCCTCCTCTTTCTTAGGCTCCCTTTCAGCTATTGCTCAAGAACCTCAGTCCCCACAGACTTCGCACTCACAAACTGACTGCTATCAATTCGCAGGAAGTAACTTTAAACATACATATATGATAATAAAGCATCGTATTCATTCAGCATAGGCCACGCTAAGCTTCCCAAGTGTAGCTGCTACAACAAACAAGCCCATCAGCAACTGCTTTTCCCTAATGCCATATGCCTGACTTCTTGTTCCCTGTATGTACCCTCTGGAGAGGTTTACACCTGTGTTGCTCAATTTAAGATTAATATTTGAAAGACTGAATGCTGGGGCTAGGCAGTTAGTTACAGCACACAGCTGCAGCAATGGAAAACCTGCTCCCCCTCTCTGCAGAAGGTTTTCTCTCATACCATTGCCTTGGCACAGGAGGCAACTGCGTTTCCAGCATCCTTTGAGTTGCTCCTAGCTCAGCAGTGATTCTGCAAATTACCTGCTTGAGGAGCCAACAAATGTGCCATCTGCAGGGTATTACACTGCTGGACCTGAAGAGCCTTTGCTGCACCCACCTTCAATGCTGCGCAGTGACAGGAAGAATCATAGAAGGTTCTGATTTCATCACCAGACCATATATATCTGAGCCTTGCAAAAGAGTATTTGCAGTATCTAACAGCAGCCTCCTTTCCTAAGTGCTCTGCAAAGACTTTCAGAAAAACAGGTTCTGGCTCTGCTGGTGAGATCCTGTATTTTAACTTCTGACTAAATCGAGCAAGCATTAGGCCTGTACTACTGACTACTTTTGTTCTCCTAAATCAGAAACTCAGGAGGACATGAACAGGACAGACTCCTCACAGATGTTGTTTGAAAATCTTTGTTTTGTAAGTGACTTCTGTTGCCAGAATGATAATAAATGAATCCTTTTAGCTGCCAATAGCTGTCGGCAACTAATAGCTTGTTGCAAACATAGTGAACTAATAAAGGGCATCTACATGTTCTCAGGGCACCAGTCAGCACTGGAAAAGATTCTTGCATTTCAGTCACCACCACCTGTCTATTGTGTTATTTCTCTTCTAACAAAGCAAGATAGCATCTGCCACTGGCCCTAATCAGTAGGTACTGCTCAGAGTAACTGAGGCATGATAACCCTGTGACGCTCAACATACAACACCGTTGAAACAAGAGGTCTGCTCCTCACAAAATCTGACAGTGAAAATACACTGGCAAAGACAGTGTGACATGATATTCACGGACATGTGTAAAGTATACAACAAACGCATTCAGAGTAAGGGAGCTAATTCCAATCTTCCTGCCCTCACAATTTCTAGTCACAGGGCTTTTCTTAAAAAGTCATAACAAGCACCAAAGGTCTGTTTGTTACAATTTGCCTGTTTCCTTCAGGTCATCAAGGGAACATTTTTGCCTACAGACCTCAGTACCAAGGAGACTTGGATTTCTCATCTGTGAGAAATATTACGTATAAAATTCTGGGAACTAAGACATGGGTTTGTAGTGGAGTTTAAGACCCCCTTGTCATGTGAGGATGGCACCTGCTCACATCTACACCTATTCTAGGAAAGGTCAGTCTTGCAGAGAATAAAGGCCACAATTAAAAAAGGCCACAATTTCAGATTCCATGTCTGAGTGTAGTCTTCCCTAAATCCAGCCCATCACCCCACAGGTAGTGAGTACCAGCTCCACAGGAGAGCCCTGGGACCAATCACATTTCTTTGACAAGCAGCCAGAAAAGGAGGAGGGCTGCTGTGACCATGCAAGCCTTTACCAGCCTCAGGCATCACGGGGAGATTCAGACAGACTTCACCAGGTTGTTCCGACTACACTTCTCCTTTCAACAGGCCTAACAACCATCAGTTTGAAGAGGACAGTCAGGTTCATCATCTCAAAGAACACTGGATTTCCAAATCCAACTCAGGAACTATAGTAAAAATATGCTTCTCAGTTTCCAGTTTCTCATTTTGGCAGTCTGACTGTTACAAAACATACTAGGGCCTCCTAGGTTAAAAAAGATGGGTTTTTAACTATATACACACACTGAATTTCTTTACTGCTCACTGTTGTCAGATTTTCACTTTCAGCCTGAGGTCTCAGGACCAGTCAGTACTCAAAAGAAAGCAGGTACAGAACATTTAATAGTTGAGGCCTTCCTGAGAGGGAAGGGAATGGGGGAAAAAAAACCAAACAAACCCAAACCCACACACACACAAACTCAAAAAAACCCAAACAAACAAACAAACAAAAAAAACCCCTACAACACCAACCACCAAAAAAATCTCCCCTTAAAGAAATCTTCTCAATAGCTCTAAAGATGAAATAACTGGTAGTGGGGGGAAAAAAAAAAAAAAAAAAAGATGTAGAAGGGAAACAGCTTCAACTGAAGTGTTTTAATAAAACTAAGTTATTGGCCCTTGAAAAGGGGTAATGGCATATGCAGAGTCATTTACCAAAACCAACTGCCAGACCTTGGGAAAGAAGCCAACAGCTGTATAGTTCCAATTTAGCTATTTGCATATTAAAAAGATGATCACTGGAGGGTTGGACACTGAATGGAAGCCAGCTATCCTCACCCAGAGCCCTGTATGTTGCTAAGTGACGGGGGGAGTCCTATGTCATGCAGCTCACAAACCCACGGAGTGTTTAAGCAGGTGCTTAAGGTTAACCATGGTAATAGACCATTAACTCCACCTCTAATTAATACATGCAGATAAGCCTTTACAGATTAAAAGCTATATACCAGTCCAGCTGAAATTCTGACAGGTAAATCTTAGGAATAAATACACAGGGTTTCACAGACAGGTACGAACGCGTTCTGTCAGTACTCAGAGCCAGCTGAAAACAACAGTGCTGTGCAGCACTGTTCAAAACAACACGCCAAACTAAAGCGCTGCATGTATGATGGCAGCACTGTGGGTTCCTGCTTCCTAGCTGGTTCAGAGAACAGACAGGTGAAATCAGTCCAAAGCACAGACGTCAACTATCTACTAAAGACAGTGCAAGCATACCTTTTGTTGTCCTAGTTGCAAGAAAAGAAACAGGAAAAACAGTTAGCACACAATTTAAAAAAGATAAAACATATCCAAAGTGCAGGTTTTGTAAAGAGATATGTTTCTATTGCTCTATATTGCAATTTATTTAGGTTAGTATGCACACTGTTTCAAGATGTGGCAAATATCCTCATTTGTCCGCTTTTAGAATAGTGCGGTGTCATCAGTTCAAACTTACCTTCCTAGCTCTTCCCCAATTTCGTAAACATCCTCCACCTTCTGTTGCTTGAACAAAGCCATATTTGGACTTCTCATTGATGCACAAAGATGACGCAACTAGAATATTAAAAAAGAATGACATTCATTATGATCTTCCAACAGGCAAAGACTCAGCAAGATGCATTTCTGGTATAGTCACTTTGGATCCACTGCAGCTCATTCATGGTCGAAGTTACCACTGATCAATCAAAAGAATTAATTTAGCAGTCTCAGCCAAATAGTGAGTCTCCAAATCTGGAAAGAGGTGAGCACCTGTAAGTGAGGAGGGTTCTTGCCCCTCACGGGGTAACTGAGCACATACTTAACCAGAAGCACAGAACTCACCTTGGAACATAAGTGTAACCTAAGTAAAGCTAATTAATAATTTGACAAACTTATGGACAATAAAACATCCACACTACACTAAAGAGAGCTAGCATGGGAATCAGCATTACAGGCTACCTCTTCAAGTGTCAGCAGGCAGACCATGAAGCAAGGAGACCACGAGGCAGAGCTTCCTTTTTCTTAAGTCAGGCAGTGTTTCTGAAGCACATAGGCAGGACACCAAGTGGAAATCTTAACTGCTGCTGCAAAAAGGCATTGCGATTCCATCTACAGAGCTTTTGGTGCAACATTTTTCAGCACACACTAGGTGTTGCAAATGACAAAATCCCGAGCAGCATTTGTTACAACCATTATTCTGTGAAATTTGTTTCCTTAACACAATCTTTTAAGTTGGTAAGTTTGGTGAGGTCTGGAAAGACAAGCCTCATATTGGTGCATCTGAGGATCCGGGAGTGCCTTATGTGGTACTACTTTTGGAAGAAAAGATCAGAGATCACACCATGTTGTTAACAGAATGGATTATAACATAACAACCAGCCTACTAGTTCACAACATTTGGCATTTGCTGTGTAGATGAACACTAGCATTATCCTCATTATGGCCCAAACAACATCCACTATTTTGATCAGAACACGTAAAGTAGCTGCAAGGCCTCTAGCATTACAATAAAAATCTAAGTACATTGAGCCATACAGTTATTCTCACATAGGCTTCAGCAGCGTATCAGTACTTCTCAGTGTAATGTCTATTTCCTTACGAATCCCAGGTGCTGCCTGCTTCAGATGCACTGGGGACTTCCAGGTTCTGTATTTTGATATAGCTCCTGCATGTTTTTAAGTAGCAGTCTTTGGCATCCGACTGTGGCACACTGTGAAGCGTATTTCACAAGGAAACACAGCTCTATTTTGATCCTTTAGAAATAAGCTCAATTCAATGTTGCAAGAAGATCCAGCTATTTTGATAAATAGAAGCAGACTTCTTATAAAATAGGCCAAAGTACAAAAAAGCAATTGCATGGTTCCTGCCAAGCTGAAATGCACAAATTTTTACAGATTTTTCTCTAACAAAAGCATATACCGTAAGCAGCAAACACATTGTAAAAATCTAACAGCTTGTCAAAACACACCCAGCTTTTGTGATGCACTCACCTCAAAAAAAGGACTGGCTGCTTTGTTTTCACTCTTCTTTTTTATAAACGATTGGCTTCTAACACATGGGAGGCATGTTGAGTATCAATTCAATTCCTTTCCAAATACGCTCCTTCTACTGATTCAAAGGAACAGAAACAGTCTCAGCTCTTCCACATATAGTTTTTGGCTGATGTTAGCAAAACCTACATATCGGAACAAAAATTATTTGACTGCTTTACCTCAAGCAGAAAGGCTACTGCATCAATGCTTACACTGTATTAGTTGGGAATAACATTCACTCTTTCAAAAAACAATAAGGAAAGGAGTGTCAACAAAATCAGATGTCACTCTATCAGGCGCTCAGCACCAGCTACACAATGCACAGGCTGAGCGACAGTACCTGCTTCCACCCTCTGGTGACAGTTCTGCGTAATTCCGTGATAGCTCTCACCATATACTTACCATGTCCGTGCAGTGCATCCTTCTGGATTGCCGTTTCCAAAGCACAAAGAATTCCAGCAGGACTCTGGTTGAGACCATCCATTTCCCTTCACTCTTTACCCTTTCACCACATCTCCTCAGGTGGAGAGCTTCTCATGGTCCGCAGCCAGCCTACAGCCTGCCCTCCTCTATGCTCTTTCCTCTGAGATGGAGGAGAACAAGCAGGGCACATGCATTATTCTAGGAAGCCCCACTCTCTCTCCCCCTGAGGAACCCACAACTTCACTCCTATCAAATGATGTGAAATTTTTCAGCTATACATCAAATGCGCGTCTTCTCCTTTTCGCAGGGTGCATATCCATACACTGCATGGAATAGTATGCATGTTGTGATGTGGCATGGATCTGTCATAACCAAAACACATTTCTCTCACATTTCAGAAGAACCTACCATTTCCCCTGCACGACAGACACTTGCAGGCACCTCATGGAGGAGAGGGAGGTGCAAGGTATCCCTAGCAACAGCTTCCATGCCCTCAACAGCAGCCTTGCCAGAGGTCTCCACTGCAGATGTGATGGCTTTTTTCAAGGTTCTGTGGGGCCTACTGCATTTTCATTGACTAATCTGTTCAAATCCCAGTCTCAAGACTCTGCAATGGAGACAAATTCACCTCCCATGCCTTCCTGTATAACTGTGCCCTAGTGATGAGCTCTCTTAACCAGCTACCTAAAGTAAATGACAGAAACCACATTGGTTGTGACACTGCAGACCAAAATAACCATAGCACTATTCAAGTATACTGTAGAAATCAACCCTTGCATTGGCGAGCCTTGACTACATGCATTACAACGTGGGGTTTTCTTTTACTTCCACTTTCCATCCCTGTATTTCTCAGACATTGTCTGACTTATCCTTACTTTGCTTATATTTTCAGAGTTTTTCAAGGTGAAGCCAGGTGGAACGTTCTGCTACTTTGCTCATTAATTCCCTTCCCAAAGTCACAACCATGCCTGGGACAAAATATGTCTTTTTCCTCTCAATTAAAATAAACAACTCAAATTTTGCTTTGTAAGCAAATTATTGCATTCCTCAAGCAACCTTTCGTAATCTCAGAGAAAGCTCATTGACCAACATTGCTCGGGGCTTGAAACTACAGTCAATAAATGCTTTAGTAGTATTACAAGAATGAGGACATCTCTGAGCTACTGGCTCCATACTAAGTTCATATAATGTTGCTTCTAATTGCTCAGAGCAGGATTTTCTGAAGTGTTGGTGCAAAGCCTAGTTCAACACCCACAGACTTCAGAAAAAGCCAACAAAGGACAAAGCCAAGCTTTGCTGAAAACCCAAACCTTTTGCTCATCCTGAACTGCAAGATTAAGTTCTGAGCACATGCAAAAGTCAAGTATGGGAAAATGTCCATGTCTTAAGACATACTGCTGAGACTTGCCCAAAGACTGTAAATCCCTCAAAGCTGACTACTCCCTTCATCAGAATCCAAGGTACGTGGCTATAAACAATATTAAAGCAGACACACCTAAAAGAAAACCATTGTTCTAAGAGAGAGAGAGTTGGTCATTCAGAAGAGCAAGTTAAAAACGTTGCTTTGAGAATGGGGAACGCACCCAAGATGCCTCTGGGAACATAGCCGCTTTATGTTTGATTGACAAGTTTACTCATTTCCCAGCATCCTCCAAAGAACACACCTACTTCTGCAGATGCATAGAATCCCTGCAATATTATCTAAAAAATAACCAGAAAATTCTCATCCCTTTTGATGATCTTTTAACTTATACCCTAGTTCTGCAAAGGTCAAACCAGCAAGTTTACTCTCAACAGCACGGAACCGTTCCAGCACCCAAGTTAGACTATAGCCTTGTTATTGAAGACTGAAACCAAACTGTTCCAAATTGTTCAGACTTTCCAGTCATACCTCTGATGTGCTGGCGTTTCCCATGTCTATCACTTCATGTTCTCTTATACTGCCTTCCCCTCTCGTTACTTCTGCAGATATCTCTCACTGGCTCTCACCCAACAGTCACAGCGAGCAGATGTCCAAAATAGATCATACACTTGGTGATCCAAGACAATTGTCATTAGCAAATACACAGCGTAAGGGGGATAAGATAATAAAAGGTAACCTCCATGCACTTCAAATTGATCTGAAATAAAAAAAGCTATTCACAAGCATAAACATAACCCTCCCCAGATATGAGATACTGATGTTAGGAAGCTACAGTGACTTCACATTCAAAGGTCTAAACTACAGTGTTTTTCTTGGACCCCGTTTGCAAGCGCACAGCACAAGTATATCAAAGGAGGAATGAGCACCTTGATTTTTTTCTCTAGTCAGATGGTGATTTCCTTCTGCTAGTTAGTGAAAACAGACTGAATCAGAGATGAATGACCATCTTTGACTTATGCAAAGAAGTTGTACATTCATGATCTGAGGAAATAGCAACAGTCAACTTCATTTTCTGATACAGCCTTTTTGCTGACACTTCTGGGGCATACACCCAAACAATACCACAATACAATGCATCAGGACCATTCCAATTACTTAGGTCTGGACCAGAATTCATTAAAATCAGGAGGATCGGGCAATCTGCTGCAGTGATCTTTGGATGAGACCAGAGCTTTAAGAGCTCCAAGACAGGCTCTGCAGAGGACAGAGCTTTCTGTGTCCTTATACAGAACCTGCCACGTTTACTTTTCCACCATCCTATGTTGGGGCCATCAACTCTGCTATCAGGCTCTTTGCTCTAGGATTCCTACAGCGAGCATTTGAATATAAAGGTCAGCTTCTACTCAGCGTTCATATTACTTACTGTGTTTTCATAATCATACTCCATAGTACAGTATATGATACTTCACCTTTTACTCCGGTATCCAACTCCCCTTTACGCATCTCAAATATCATCCAGTGGCAAAGTATTGTTTATCTTACACAAACGCTTTCCCTTCCTACAGACATGTAACAAAGCTGTAGCAAAACCAGAAATACAATACAGACCTCTCACATTCCAGTTTCAGGCCCAGAAACATGCCCTGCCTCATCTCTTCACATTCCTTAATTCTGTCATACCACAAAACTGGACCTTAAGAAATCACAATTTCCCATTGTGACCTAAGGCATAATTTTAAACACATATATTACATACTAGCACAAACCCTAAAATGCAGGTATTTTTTATTCCAGTACAGAAATGCCTTTTTAGTGCAGTTTGTGCTGTGTGTAAAGGAAATTAATCTAAAGAATCACACTCTTCTGAGGATGGTAACAGAATCTGCCTAAGAGGAGCAGAAGAAGGTCAGTTCTACTACTCTCTTCTAAAAAAGATTTCCCTGTGTAGGTTAGTTATTAACCTGTCATCACCAAATTATTTGATAATCAGTAACTGGTCTAACACATGTCAAAACCATGATAAATGTTCACTCACCACTGAACGAGAGCAGGATTAGAAAAAATAGAGGTGAGAGCAAAACTGTTGGATCATTTGGCTTGTCACCAGCCTTGCATTTTTTTTCCTTAGGGTATCTTCTATCCTAAGGAAACAAGTTTCAAGTGACTGAGGTAACAGCTGAATAATCTGACTTTCTCAAGCACACCTGACATGAGCTGAATCACTAAATCCTTTGCCAACCTCAGACGCATTCCCAGTGGCATGTTTTTATATTACAACACAATAGTTACACTAAAGCAAAATCTGAAACACACTGTAACAGACCAAAGTAACAGCTCCTCTTGTAAGTTCTTTTCAATACCAAAAAATGACCAAAACAATGTCAAATCAAAACTGGTTTAGATGAGTTTGGGGAATTTTTGGGGAAAAAAACCCAGAATTTTATAAGCATTCAAATGTTTTCCTCTTTCATCCTCCTCATCCCCTTTCTCCCTCTTTGTTTTTGTCCTACAAAAGACTAAGCAATTCCAACAGCAAAAAACAAGTAATTTTTACTCTGCTTCCAAATAAATGTAATCCAAGTACAGTTAAAAGTTACATTAACTTCAGCTAACTTTTACTTTCACCTAAATATTTTCCTGTCAGAAAACAACAGTACCCTAAAAATTTTTCTGTCAGAAAACTGAGGCAGCTCTTATTACCTGTGTGCCTATAAAGGACAGAAAACACCCTCAATACCCAAGTACTTCAGTCCCATTACAGAATCACTACTCCTGCCACTAATTCTCAAGGGATCCCTTTCTGACTGCCCAAGTTCACTCCGCAGTAATTACATGTGTGGAGAATGACCAAGACTGCATTTCCAAGCCTCCACTTCAAGCCTACGCACCAAATGCATTAGCTCTGCAGCTAATTACGGCTCCCCAGCAGACAGCTAACAGCGCGGGCTGCCACTGTAACTGATCCCAAAGCCCTTGCGTGCTTGAGCCATGAGCTTGGTGCGAACACCTCGACAGGCAGGGTGCAGGGGGAAGCCCAGAATGCCAGGCATGCTGGCACAGCATCACAGAGCCATGCTCCCCATCCCTGAGGCGCCTTCAAGGATTATTACTGCAGATAACACGCATCACTGCCCCTAAGTCGAGCGAGATCTAGCCCATACCATCTATATTTCTCACACAAGCAAACAAAGGACATAGGAAAGCCTGAAATCTATGAATGTTTCAGAACAGGTATCTCTAGAGAGGGTCAGAGCTGAGTTTCCCCCCAACACATCACGCATGTGAGCGTGCCAAATTCGGTCCTTTTGCAGCTGGTGATGGATCAGCCAAAGCAGGAGCAACTGCCAAACACTTCCACCCTCTCATTCACACCTTCGTTCTTCCCTGCCCTCTAAAAGGCTGTAAGCAGAGACAGATGAACCTCTAGTGTGCTGCATGACCCTGGGAACCAACCACTCAGGGGAGAGGGTGTTAGGAAACCTACCAGATCCCAAATGGAGCAGTTTGAGGCAAAGAACAAGAACTTACTGATAAACGCGATGGAATCACACAGCATTTGCCAAATGACATCAGTAAGATGAGGTATAAGCCCAGGACCAACTGTCCCTGACGGCTGCGGACAGAAACAACGCCAGACCGGGCGCTGGGTTAACACCACACGGCCCGACTTCTGCAACTGCTGCGTTCCCAGCCGCGTGGGACCTGCTCCGGGATAAACGGCAGCTGCTCGCCCAGGAGACAGATGATGCGGGAGCTGACTTCGGCTGGCGGCTGTAGGACACACAGCACCACTGAAGAGGCTGTGAGGAAGGGGCGACCACCCCAACACCCCCGACAAGCCCGCACGGCAGCCAGGCGCGGGGAGG